>NW_027499226.1:0-32776 GCF_021521415.1 Bidens hawaiensis | reverse complement strand
TAAGTGGTTCTGGTGATTTTAAATATATTATTGATTACAAACACACACATACGTGGATCATTACATAATACTAAATTATTACGAGTGCAATTCTATGCAGTGCCGGATACAGAAATTTTTCTCAGTGAATTCACTGTACTAAGATATTATAATTTTATAAAGACCAGACAAACAAAATTTCGGGTCCCTTCTACGGTTCGGGTCGGGTAATCATGTGGTTGAGACCTTTATGGCATAGACTAGTGATTAGACGTGGCAAAATGGGTTGGAGGGGGGGGGGGGGGGTCGGGGTGCGCTAAAAGGTAGTTTTAGAATATGGTATATTTGTTTCGGCTCGGAATGCATTTTAACAAAATTAGCACATGCCGGTTTAGAAATAAGTATTAAAAATGAAAATCATCAAGTTTAAGTAACCCAAAAGTTATCACCTTATCATATAGGATTATCACTAAAAATTTTATTCATCTCCTCAATATTTCGTTAAGTGACCAAAAGTTAGACAAAACATTTTCATATATGAAATCTGAGGACACATAATAGTTATACTACTTAAACTTGAATTAAGTTGGCTTGCAAGTTGCAACTCCTACTTGTCTATACTGTAATAGTGTAATACTCCTATCTATAAACTTGAATTAAGTTGGCTTGCAAGTTGCAACTCCTACTTGTCTATACTGTAATAGTGTAATACTCCTATCTATGCTCCTGTATAATTGTTTTGATAGTATTAAAAAAAATTCAGCAAAACACGCCGTAGAAGAGAATCGAGCCCGGGTACACCGTGCCACAACCTAAGGTTTTAACCAGTAAACTGCTTGTTCATCTTGTATATAGGTTCACTCTATTTATTTATATGGGTTCACAGTAGTTTTTTATATAAGCTTTCTATTTAAAAATCGAAACTCTGTGGGTTCCCGTGAACCCGGTACCTACTATGTAGGTCCGCCCCTGATTCTATGCTTGTTTCTAGTTAACTCTTATGTATTTTTTTCCATTTTAGTTCTGACACAGTAATGAACATAATTTAAATCAACTAAATTTGCGTCGACTAACTGTTACGACACCCAAGATTGACAATGATCAGACTTTACCAACGTCTGGGTTTTACCTATTCACTGCTGCAACGCCTAGGACTGACAAAGCTCTGGTTTTACCAATGCCCAGATTGTGTAGACCTTTTTGTTTTAGTTCGGGTAAAACCATAACGAGCGTAACCAAAACGGACCGAATTTGCATAGACTTACCGCCGCAACAGATTACTATTTTTAGTTTAGTGTAGGTATTTTAACAAACTTAACTCATACCAAGCGCATCCACATTTGTGCACTGCAACTAGAGGTGTGCAAAATTGGGTATTTTTAAAACCCATAACCGGTTCGGAACCGGGTTTTTTCAGATCGGGTACAGAATGGGACAGGGTTGGAACCGGACCAGACCCAGTGGAATAATATGGGAACCCAGTGGAACCAGGTAGGGTACGAACCGGGCCCGGTTTATACGCAAAAACCGGGTACACCGGGTTTTTGAATTTTAAACATTTCTAGCCGTTTTTTTGGAGCCGGTTCCAACTGCTATATAGCCATTTTTGGACCGTTGGAACCGGTTTTTAACCATATACACTTTATATACATACTATAAATAGCTAGGTGGTGTGTAGAACTTGTTAAACCAATTCCAAAACTCAAAACACACTTTAAATCACAATTAAGCTTAAACCGGCAATCAATGGCAAGTACCGATGATGTTGTTATGGTCATCGAAACAACACGATGCCCCGAGGTTTGGGTTCATTATGATTTGTGTGTCATGAATGACTCACAAGAGATGGCCCGGTGCAAGTATTGTTCCAAGTTTCTGAAAGCGGGTTCGAACTCCACCCTACGCAAGCATACCAATAAGTATTGTCGTGAGAAAAAAGTTTGGATGCCAAGAAAGCAGAAGCGGGAGAGTCGTCCGGCTCTACAACTCAAACACCTACCGCCGCCGGGTAACAACGCGTAATTGTTGTAGAACGCGAAACTAAAACGACGGAACTTGTTATTTATTTTAAGTTATTATGTTTAATATTGTCGTGTTTAATAATGTTTGTAATATGTTGTGTTTTTTATAATAAAATGTTCGTCATTATTGTAATCAATTGAAATAGTAACAAAAAATAAAACATGACTAGTAAGAAATAAAACATTACTAGTAATAAACAAAGCAAAACTAGTTAATAAACATAGCAAAACTAGTTAATTAACAAAGCAAAACTAAAAAGTGTTTTAAATTTGATCGTGTTACAAATTAAGTTACTAAAACAAATAAAAATTACAAGTCTTCAAACTCTTCTTCTTAGTCTTCATCCTCGTCTACTTCACCACCCGAATTCCCAGAAGAAAGCCCTTCATCCACCTCCTAATCATGAATTGGACGCTCTAGTGGTATTTCGTCTTCAAAGTTTGCCTTGTGTTGTATACGATCCACCGCATCCAAATGATCCTTTAGCAAACTGCAAACCTCTACAGACTCGGGAGTTAGTTTTGTTCTTCCCATCGATAATACCCTCCCACTAAGAGAAAAAATCGATTCCGAAGCAACCGTTGAAGCTTGGACGCTAAGCAAGTCACAAGCCATGGCGGATAGAATAGGAAATTCGTTTTGTTTTCCTTTCCACCAAGCCAAAATATCAATGTCGCGAATTTCGTCGACCGTTGCGCCCTCAACATAGTTTTCTCCACTATATCGACCAAGGTCGCTAGTTGGTGTGCTTCCTCTTTGCCTCTTAGCGGCCGATTCACGACCACATTCATCAATTTTATAAGTTTGTCCTTGCACGGCTTACATTTCGCTGTTTGCCTCACTGAAGACGATCTTGCGCTTGGACCATAAAGTTGAGAATAATGGTCATAAAGTTCTTGGAGGTTTTTGTTAAACTTTTCCTTCGCTTCCGTCGAAAACTTCGGGTCAATCTCGTGCATGCCCATGTTGTCAAATATTTCCTCAATCAATGTCTCAACCCCGTTAACATTCCAATACGGGTTTAAAGCGGCGGCACAAGTAAACACCGGCGGTATGTCTTCATAATATTTTAGGAACTTTTCCTTCATTACCTTAACAATATCTTCGAAAAGTTCATTCTTCTCCTCAAACTCTCTAAAATTCAAGGACATGTTGTACAATTCTTGCAAAACCCAACAACTAGTAGGATAATAAACCCCCGATAACTTAGTTGTTGCGGTTTTGAAAACATCAAGATACTCCAACAAATAACCGACATCCACCCAAACACGTTCGGGAAGCAAATCGGCCTCGCATTGATCAACAAGATTGTTATGAAAACTTTGTAACGTTTGTCGTTGGGCCAAAGCACAATTGAACATATGACAAGTTGAGTTCCAACGGGTTGGAACGTCCCAGTTGGGCCCCAAGTATTTTCTTTCAACCGATTTTCAATAGTTCTTATATTCAAGATGCCTTCTTTTACCACTTTTGAAAACATCTTGTAACATAAGTCTAAAGCAAGTCAAACCTTGACCCACGTTTTCATTGTCGAGACCTTGTCGAACAACCAAATTGATAATATGTGCAACACATCGAACATGAAAAAAATTCCCGTAACAAGGTGGTGATTATTTTATGATAAATTTTTCGGCCGCCTTTGAATTGTTTGATGCGTAGTCAAACAACATCGAAAATAATGTATTTCTCAAGTTAGAAGTCGTTATTACCTCATCCACCAATTCAAATAATTTATCGGCCGTGTGTGGGTACGAGAATTTTTCAAAAGCGATGTTGCGTTTCATAAATTGCCAAGACATCGGATCAACCCAATGAGCGGTGACACAAATGTATGATTCGGGTAACCCGTGTGGTGCCGACCAAACATCACTAGTTAAACTAACCATCGATTATAAAGTTTGAAAAAAGTCGATTAAATCTTTTTTTGCGCACTCCCACAATTTGATGCAATGACGTCTAAGAGTAGTACGACTTACATGTGTATATCGCGGTTGTAGAGTTTCTCGAATCAAGGCCGTCAAATCCGGGTTGTCAATGACAAACCTTGTTGAATAACAAACTTTTCCATTCTATCTTAAACCCGGTTCATGTTGTAACGAAAGAGTGTACCATCTTGACCCAATTCGAGTTGGTCGGTTGCAGGAACTTCTTTCAAGGCCTTGCAAAATTTGTTGTTGATGTGCTTTTTTAAAGTCGAGTTAGAATCGTGCTTTAAGAAAGTGCCACAAAATTTGCAACGAGCTTTAGTACCACCACTCATCAATATAACCAAATCCCAATACTTCCATACTTCTTTGTTGCGGGTATGCTCGAGGATCGCAACAACTTCGAGGTCTTCTTCAACACGAACCGAGTCAATAAAAACGGATGGAGTAGCCTTCTTGTTAGCCTTGTTGTTAGACTTTTTGGTGCTTGCCGTAGTTACAACTAAGAAGTGGTGGAAGTGAGAGGCGTAGGTTGGTCGGGGTTGTAAAACGAGAAGTATTTTTGAGTTTTGTGGTAAAACAATGGATAACAAATCAATTTATATGGGTTTTGGACATCAGAAACTGGTTCCAACGGCTATATTACCGTTGGAACCGGTTCCAACGGCTATATTTTGAGCTGCAGCAACATTAAATGTCAAAAACTCGGCGGAACCGGTTATTCTGGGTAGGAACCGGAACCGTTTTGGAAACGGAACCGGGTAGGAACCGTTTTGAGATATAATATCCAGAACCGGGTTGGGCTTTCGGGTAGATTAATACCCGAACCGGGTATTGGGTCCACCGGGTAGAGGTGCACAGTATCGGGTTTTTAAAACCCAGAACCGGGTAGGAATCGATTTTTTTGTATTCGGGTACAGAATGGAACCGGTTCCATTCAGGAACTGGGTAGGAACCGGACCCGACCCGGTGGAGAAATATTGGAAACCAGTGGAACCGGGTAGGGTAGGAACCGGACCCGGGTTTTACCTAATAACCGAGTACACCGTTTTTTTTTAAATTTAAACTATTTGACCGTTAGGAACCGGTTCCAACGGCTATATAGTCGTTTTTTACCGTTGGAACCGGTTTTTTTAACTATATTAAACCTTCACACATACTATAAATAGCAAGGTGTTGTGTATAATTTGTTAAACCACTTTCAAAACTCTAAAACACACTCCAAATAACAATTTAGCTTGAACCGACAAACAATGGCAAGTAACGACGATGTTGTTATGGTCATCGAAACAACACGATGCCCCGAGGTTTGGGTTCATTACGATTTGTGTGTCATGACCGCCTCACAAGAGATGGCCCGGTGCAAGTACTGTTCCAAGTTTCTGAAAGCGGGGTCGAACTCCATCCTTCGCAAGCATACAAATAAGTATTGTCATGAAGAAAAAAAGTTAGGATGCCAAGAAAGCAGAAGCGGGAGAGTCGTCTGGCTCTACAACTCAAGCACCTACCGCTGCCTGTAACAACGCTTAATTGTTGTAAAATACCGGATTAAAACGACGGACCTTGTTTTTTATTTTAGGTTGTTATGTTTAGTATCGTCATGTTTTAATAATATTTGTAATATGTGTTGTTTTTAATAATAAAATGTTCGTCGTTATTGTCATCAATTGAAAAAGTAACAACAAAAAAAATGACTAATAAGAAATACAACATTACTAGTAATAAACAAATAAAAACTAGTTAATAAACAAAGCAAAAATAAATATTACTTCAAATTTGATCGTGTTACAAATTATTTTACTAAAACAAATAAAAATTACAAGTCTTCTTAGTCTTCATCCTCGTCTTCTTCACCACCCGAACTCCCAGAAGAAAGCCCTTCCTCCACCTCCTCTTCATGTATAGGACGCTCTATTGGTATTTCGTTTTCAAAGTTTGCTGTGTGTTGTATACGATCCACCGCATCCAAATGATCCTTTAGGCAAATGCAAACCTCTACAGACTCGATAGTTAGTTTTGTTCTTCGCATTGATAAAACCCTCCAACTAAGAGAAAAAACCGATTTGGAAGCAACCGTTGAGGCTTGGACGCTAAGAAAGTCACGATCCATGGCGGATAGAATAGGAAACTCGTTTTGTTTTCCTATCCACCAAGCCAAAATATCAATGTCACGAATTTTGTCGACCGTTACGCCCTCAACATAGTTTGCTCCACTATATCGACCAAGTTCGCTAGTTGGTGTGCTTCCTCTTTGCCTCTTAGCGGCCGATTCACGTACCACATTCATCAAATTTATAAGTTTGTCCTTGCACGGCTTACTTTTCGCTGTTTGCCTCACAGAAGACGATCTTGCGCTTGGACCATAAAGTTGAAAATAATGGTCATAAAGTTCTTGGAGGTTTTTGTTAAACTTTTCCTTCGCTTCCGTCGACAACTTCGGGTCAATCTCGTGCATGCCCATGTTGTCAAATATTTCCTCAATCAATGTCTCAACCCCGTTAACATTTCAATACGGGTTTAAAGTGGCGGCAAAAGTAAACATCAGCCGTATGTCTTCATAATATTTTAAGAATTTTTCCTTCATTACCGCAACAATATCATTGAAGAGTTTGTTCTTCTCCTCAAACTCTTTAAAACTCAAAGACATGTTGTACAATTCTTGCAAAACCCAACAACTAGTAAGATAATAAACTCCCGATAACTTAGTTGTTACGGTTTTGAACACATCAAGATACTCCAACAAATAACCGGCATCCACCCAAACACGTTCGGGAAACAAATCGGCCTCGCATTTATCAACAAGATTGTTATGAAAACTTTGTAATGTTCGGCGTTGGGCAAAAGCACACTTGAGCATATGACAAGTTGAGTTCCAATGGGTTGGAACGTCCCAATTCGGCCCCAAATATTTTCTTTCAACCGATTTGTAATAGTTATTATATTCAAGATGTCTTCTTTTACCACTTTTGAAAACATCTTGTAACATAAGTCTAAAGCAAGTCAAATAGACACCCATGCTTTCATTGTCGAGACCTTGTTGAACAACCAAATTGATAATACTTGCAACACATCAAACATGAAAAAAATTCCCGTAACAAGGTGGTGAATATTTTATGATAAATTTTTCGTCCGCCTTTGTATTGTTTGATGCGTTGTCATATGACATCGAAAATATTTTATGTTTCAAGTTAAAAGTCGTTATAACCTCATCAACCAATTCAAACAATTTTTCGGCGGTATGTGGGTACGGAAAGTTTTTAAAAGCGATGGTGCGTTTCATCAATTGCCAAGTCACCGGATCAACCCAGTGAGCGGTGACACATATGTATGATTCGGGTAACCCGTGTGGTGCCGACCAAACATCGCTAGTTAAACTCACCATCGACTCTAAAGTATGAAAAAAGTTGATTAACTCTTTTTTTGCACACTCCCACAATTTCATACAATGACGTCTTAGGGTAGTTCGACTTACATGTGTGTATCGCGGTTGTAGGGTTTCTCGAATCAACAACGTCAAATCTGGGTCGTCAAAGTGGTTAAACGGCAAACCTCGTTGTAACGAAAGAGTGCACCATCTTTACCCAATTTCACTTGGTCGGTTGCGTGAACACCTTTCAAGGCCTTGCAAAATGGCTTCTCGATATGCTTTCTCAAAGTCGAGTTAAAATCGTGCTTTAAGAAAGTTCCACAAAGTTTGCAACGAGCCTTAGTATCACCATCGGTAGTGATAACCAAATCCCAGTTCTTTCATATTTCTTTGTTGCGGTTATGTTCGAGGACCCCAACAACTCGTGGGTCATCAATAGCACGAACCGGGACAATAAAAACGTTCTTGTTAGCCTTGTTAGTATTTTTGATGGTTGCCATAATATTTTTGAGTCGGATGGTCGGGTTTGTAAAATGATAAGCATTTTAGATTGTTTTTGAGTTTGGTGGTGAAACAAGGGGTGAATAGACAATTTATATAAGATTTTGGACAAGAAAAACCGGTTCCAACGGCTATATTACCGTTGAAACCGGTTACAACGGCTACTTTGGGTTCAAAAACCGGTTCCAACGGCTAGTTTTTGACCTGCAGCTGAGTTTTACATAAAAAATACCCTTCGGAACCGGTTTTTCCGGTAGGAACCGGTTTGGAACAGGAACCGGGTACGAACCGATTGGGGATATAATATGTGGAACCTGGTTGGGATTTCGGGTATATAAATACCCAAACTGGGTTTTAGGTATACCAGGTACGAACTGGAACTGGTTCCGGGTGGGGTACGCCGGTTCGGGTCCGGAACCGGTTTTTTGTGCACGTCTACCACCGGGTACGACCTGGAACCGGTTCCGGGTCGGGTCCGGAACTGGTTTTTTTGTGCACGTCTAACTGCAACAAAAGTACATAAACAAATCCCAACTGTCCCGTCGCGTTGAGTAAAAGCCAGTTGGTTAATGTTTGAGAAAACTCAAATAATGTATCAGTCCTTGACCGATATCTGATATTTTTCCGCATTAACTGCTTAGCTAAATACAATGAATAACAAGAAGATAAACATAAGATGATTAAAAAGCCAAAGTGAAAAATTTATGTTTGACAAGAGTAAACATGCCACACCACCAAAAAAACACCATGGCCAACCACTCATTCATCCTGCCATAATCTATTCCTCCTATATCTCCTATATGTACACAAATCAACACCTCTTCTTTAGTTCCACCTTTTAGCATTTTTCAGTCCCTTAGATTTCTGTTTTGCCTGCTGAAATGCCTGTATCTTGAGCTTCTTCAGTCCTTTTGATTTCTGTTTCGCGTGCTGTAATGCGTCCAACTTTTCCTGAAATGCCTGCATCTTTTGCTGCTTCCAGTCATCTCTTTCCGCCTTTATATCAACAAACACGTTTAAGCGTTTAGTTAAATACCAAAAAAGGTAGCACTTTCATCTTTTTTATATCAGATGAAATGATTTTGAGTTTTCTTTATCATTGTCAAGCATGGCAAATGTAAAAACTAGTTAAAATCAAGCAGGTCAAGAAATAGTGCATTCAGATGTTTGTGATTTTGCAATGTCCTAAACCGTCTTACTTACAAACGACATAAAATGGAAAAAATTATTTACCTTTGTAAACTTGGATTTGGTTTTTGCTTTACGGAAATTGTCCTCTATCTCTGCTTCTCTTTCAAGCGCCTTTTCTCTTGCCTCAACGTTCTTCTCAAGATAATACTAATAAAGCCCAAATCAAAGTCCCATAATCCATTCAATAATAATGATTATTTATCTAAATATTTATGACAGGAGCAGTAATAACTATAACGAGAACTTACATCGTAGTCACCATTATAGTCTTCCAAATTTCCATCTTTTATTTCTAAAACTCTATTCACTATTTGTTTTATGAAATATCGGTCATGAGATACGGTAATGACAGTTCCCTGGTACTCAGAAATTGCTTCCTAACACACATACTGAATCATTAAACATAATAAATAAAAACACCAGAGTTTGCAAAAATAACTAATTTTGGATCATAAAACTGTCAAGTACAATGCATTTGGATGTCCGCAATTTGTAAAAAGATGCTCATTACCGCTAGGTGTTTTGTTTTAATCAATCACTAGTAAAAAGTTTATGTGTAAAAGATGTTAATGAAGCGAGAAACGAACCTCAAGCATTTCTTTTGAAGGTATATCCAAGTGATTAGTCGGCTCATCCAACACCAGTAACGTGGAAGGCGTAACCATGAACTTACAAAACGAAAGGCGCGCCTGCAACATAACCAAATTGGTACATCGATGATATTGCCCTGCCTCTACAAATTGGTTACTTCGTTGGTATAGAAACTAAAAAGGGCATTTTAAGGCATTTTAAATATATTATAATAAAACACCTTTTCACCACCACTCAATAGTGAAACTTTCCTATCTAGCATATTGGCCTTAAAATTGCAGCGTCCGAGAAGTCCCTTAATATCATCAATTCTCCAATCTTCTGCAACTTCAGAAACAGTATCAACCACGTTTTTTTCTAGATCAAGAGCCTCTGCCTGAAATTAAGCCCAACTAATTATCTTCTGCAAATAATAACAATAATGCTAATACTATGACCAATAACTTGCATTACCTGATTTTGCTCAAAGTAATTTGGTAGCACGTTGTGTTCACCAAGAATTACTTCACCATTGTCGGGCCTTTGTATGCCCATAATCAGTTTAAGCAGAGTACTCTTTCCACAACCGTTCGGGCCAATTATTGCAATTTTTTCACCCCTTTCAATTGTTATGTTAGCCTTTTCAAATAGAACCTGAATGACCAAACATATGCTTATCAGATAAAAGGCATTATATGTTGGTTACATTACTTATTATTACTTACCTTGTCATCATAGCTAAAATCAAGATTTTTTATTCTCACAACATCTCTCCCGCTTCTTCCACGTTCCGGGAATCTAATCTTCATTTTCTTCCGGATAAACGGTTTATCAACTTGCTCCTCGTTCTGAAGCTTTTCTAGTTTCTGTTCTCATACAACACAAGTGTAAAGATGTAAAATGATCGAAAAAAGTAGTTATTAACAATCTGTTTTATTAAACCTAAAGTTAGCTAGTCACTTAGATAAATAAATGTAACAAAGCTATACAAGAATTAGTACTTTTATCCTTGTAGCTTTACATAATCGAAAGCAATTATGTTTTTATATACTTAATTAACTACTCGTGTGTCCACTTACGGTTGTTCAAAAAGCTTGTACTCTTTGATCCTCTACATCTCACATGATCCTCTACATTATGCCTTATAAAAATGATGTCACCGTGGGTGCATGGTAAGATGGAGGGAGATGATCAAGGGCTGGTAAGGGAGTTCCCCACTTTTTTGTAGTTCCCTTTTGAACATGTCTCTATATATAATTATGAATTCTGTATGTTATAAAAACTGTGCCATGTATATGTTAAGGTAAGTAATAATAAGTAAAATAAATTTTATTCTCATACAACATAAAATTTATGTTTAGTTCTTATATACACCAATGTGTAAAATAAAAATTAAAGAGCCGGCTTGAAGAGCCACTAGCTGGTTCAAGGTCAAAATTTCAACTTGTTAAGATAAACGAGCCGAGCCCGAGCTCACCCTGACTCGTCTTGTTTACAGCCCTATGTCCACTTAATCCCTGCGAAGTCGATTAATCAACTTCAACATAACTAATCTTTTTAGACGACTAATATTATTTAATCAAACTTGTTTTAAACAGTCAAAATTTTGAAACAATGAAACCTTTTCAGCTGTAGATGCGCGTCCAGAATTTGCTCCGGCACTTAACCTGTTAATTAAGCCTCGTGTATGCTCGATTTCCTTCTGTTGCTTCTCCCATGCTTTAAACTGAGCTTCAATCCATGATGCCTTACCAATTATGTACTGAGAATAATTTCCATTGAATTTCCTAGAAGCACCCATCTCGGTCTCCACTATCTTTGTGCATAACTGATCAAGAAAAACTCTGTCATGAGATATGATCACCATTGGAACATCTTGCTTGTTAAGATAACCTTCAAGCCACTCAATTGTGTCTAGATCAAGATGATTCGTAGGTTCATCCAGTAGTAACAAATCTGGATCCTGCAAGAGTTAACATACTCAATCCCCTTAGCCATGCATACATCTGATATTCAGTTTTTTTATATCCTGTATTAAGGGATGTTTGGATGTGTGTTTTCAAAGTTGTAGTTGCGACTTGAAGAATATGTTGCTAGCATAATCAAGTTCTTGATGTTTGGAATTAGTCAAATTAACATTGATCGTAATAATCACTTTCCTTAAAGCAACTGTTTTACCATTTTCTCCAAATGTAGCTATTTTGACACAAAATAATCAAACGTTCAAAATCAAGTTAAGTTCACATCCAAGCACTAGAAGAGTAAGGGTGCGCACAAAACTGCAATAACTGAACAGTAATGAGCATAATTGACTTAACCAAACCCAACAAAAAACCGACGGTTTGATTTTATGTTTAAAAAAACGATTTTTGGGTTCAGTTTCGGTTTACTATCAACCAAAAACAGAAAAAAGCAAACCATACCGAAATACCAATTTTTTAGTACTTCAAAAAAATGGTGTGGCCCAAAAAGTTTATGTACAAATGTGCAGCAACAAACTAACCATTAGTTAACAATAAATATTTAGGCCCAAAGGTTCAAGCTTTAATTCCTTTATGGGCCATCATTTCTCAGCCCAATATTTTCAAGCCCGAATGGAAATACCCGATGAAAATCGAACTGTTTTCACAAACCAGGATTGCATTGTATAACAAGGTTACATAGAGGTTCTGTATATAAAAAAATTACACTTGGACTGATCTAAAGTTATAAACATGATACATCTATACAGCTAGTCTAATTAATATCATAACAAACCAAAATTTGAAATCGATTTATACCTGAAGCAATATCTTCCCAAGTGACATTCTCATTTGCCATCCACCGCTAAAATATGCAACAAGCCTATCCGAATCCTCTTCTACCGAAAACCCCAACTCAGACATCATTTTATTAATCTTGACATCAACCACATCCAAATCCACAGCTTGTGCTCTCTTCTGCAGCAAATCAAACTCATCCACGGACGCCTCAATCTCCTTCTGCACCTTCTCCAACCGCTTCGAAACCTCCATTTCCTCCTTAAAAGCATGCAGAAACTCCTCCCTAACCGTCCTACTCTCGGAAACATCAAACTCCTGGCTCAAAAAGGATATCCTCATGTTCGGCTTCGCCTTTATAACGTTACCCGAATTCCCCCTTTTTACCGGCACCGTTAACGCCTACTAATCCTACCTTTTCCCCCTTTTTAACCTCCCAAGATACATTTTCTAAAACTGTAACGCCTTTATATGTTTTGGTTATGTTTTCTAGCCTGACACCGGAGGATACCGATGATGCTCCGGTGGCTGATGGTTTGTTTCTTGGGCGGTGATCCGATGGGTTGTTTGAAAAGAGAGACTCTTGGTGTGTATTAGTATTAGTGGTGGCTTTGGTTCGTATGTTTATGTTTGTGGATGATGTAATGGGGTTGTGTTTGTGGGTTAATATTTTAATCGGTGATGGAAATGGGTGGAAACGGGGTGGTTTGTGGCGGTGGGAGAAGGTGGTTGTGGGGGTTAGAAAAGTGGAGTGGAGTATGGAGGTGGAACGAACCTTGGATGCAAAGGCATCCTTATATAATGGAGTTGTTGGAAGGAGCCAACTGTTTGTCAATGGCGCATTAGGGCTTTCTCAGTTGCAGGTTTGACATTACCATTTTGGGCGAGTGAGGTTTTAACCTATTGGATAATAATAGATATCCTTCACTCAACCATGTGCCCACACCTTTTGTGCAGACCTCTGCAAGCCACTGTAGTTGTCCCATCAAGAACGAAATTTCTAAGCGTTTAACCTTTTAAGCTTTGAAGCATTCAAAGTAAAATCGATGAGCTTAGATGCTTATCTTTTTTGTAGTGAACCCACATATGACATCATAGTAAACGTTTGAAACGAAGTTAGTCCCGCGTATGAATCTTGTTACGTGTTGATGTGAATAATGTAATAAACGAGTTACTAGCCTTAGGGTCCAGGTATGTGAATATGTATGAGTCACGGGTTAGTTCATACAATTAAATGCTTGAGGAATGTGATGTGCTCTAGCAACAGACCTTGCTTATATGTCTAGAACTTGTTTTTATGTGTGATGTTATGATGACTGGGGGTAGACATATCGACATAGCTTTACGTTTATCTGACAATTTTTATGTTGTTTGCTTGATGTGATGTGAAGTTGGCTCATTAGAATTTTGATGGATGTTTGACATGAACATGTAAACGGGGGTGCGTGGTGTGGGACGAACGTTATGTTGAGATAGCCTAATCCTTACATGTAAGTCCCGAATCTGGATCACTACAATTATGATATCAACAAACTAAGTATTGGTGCGGAATTCCAATACTAGGTGATTCAAGAACACAAAAGAACACAAACAAGAAACACAATAGTCGCTTCAAAACACACGTATTATTATACGTCGGGTGCTTAAGCACGATGATTACAACCCCGTCTAGTAAAATACTTAGACGACCAAAACAAACAACTCGATGAACAACCCTAAAACCTATACAATGCGATCTATATATAGGTAACCAACACACTAGCCCAATAACAACCAAAAGCCCACCAAGATCCCAAGGGATCTCGGTTTACATACGCGGCCCAAACACTCACACATAGACTAAGTATAAACCAAACTAATCTAGGCCCAACAATCTCCCCATTGGTTTGTAGCTTGGTCTTCAATCATGTTCCATGTAATCAATGTCAGCATCTTTCAGTGGACCAGCCCAAAACCTGCACCTGATAATAGAAGTCACCATGCTTGTGTATTCTTTTTCGGCCACTTCAAATATCGGGTCAGCTATTATCTAAAACGCGCTGAGAGTATTGATATCCTTCTCTCCAAACTTCAACAAATTCCTTGGATCAACAAATTTGTATTGCCCTTTGCCCTTCTGTAATTTGACAACAACTGTGGCAGTTATACTATCATACATCCAGAACCTCATGTTGTCCAAAGTGCCATCTGGAATTGCTTCAGGTACAAGAATATGAGTAGCTTTCTTTGTAGCAGGCCACATGACGTTAACCATTGTCTTTCCTGTTCTCGGATCCATAACCTCCTTTGCTTTCTTCAAGAACGACTCAGCAGTTGGCATTGTCGGAAAGCCTCGATCAACTTGATTTTTCAGACTGTTCCAGAAATCCCTACCACATTTGTCATTGGTTGGATTGTGGAATGGAGAGTTTATCAAATCACTGAGATCCACTTTGGTCCAAGAACCAAAGTCTTTCCTCTTAACCCACCACATGTTCTTTTCAGAATCGAAGCTCCATGACACAAATCCCAAACGATCACCATATTTATCTGAAAAACCTTTAAAAAAAGTGACGATAAATCTGTCTGGATGATCTGATGATTCGACATTTTGATTGGAGTTTTTCATCACCAGCAACATTCTCTGAACTCTATCAGATTTTTGGTGGTGCATCCATATACTGTTTCAATGTCTCAGACTCATCTATATTCTTTGCTGGGCGAGTAGTAGAGCTACCACCTTGATCAACGTTGGGCACCTTATCAGTACTGCTTTTGAACTCATCTCCAAACTTTTGAACAAGGTTTTGTTGGAGATCTAGATAGATAGCAGTTAGTTCTCCCATGCTAGATTGAAGTTCTTTAATCTTGGAATCTTTATCAGTGTTGTTGGCTTCCAATTCTTGAATGCGTACATCTTTAACGACTGAGTCTTGTTCAAGTTCAAAGACTCAGAGTTGAAGAACTTGTACATCAACTGGAGCATCTTCAAGCACAATACCCTTACCTTTGTTTTGTAGAAATTTGTCTTGCATGGCAAGTTCTGAGCAACCTTATCAGTAACACCAAAACTTGACTGACCTTATTCATTTGGCCTGATGAACCAGAGGGAGCATCAGTGAATGGTACATCAGCTTCATCGGTGTGTGGAATATCTGACTCGAAATCAAAATCACGAGCAAAGTCATCAAACACCTGATCTTGAATCAGTGGCTCTGCAGTGGATGCACTTGGTTCAACTTGAGTCTCTGGAGCATGTGACTAAGGTTGGTGAGTTTGTTGTTGTAGGTTATTTGCTGCGGTTGTTGTTGGTTTTGTGGTTGTTGTTTCAGTCTCAAGAACCATCACATTCAATCTCGGATCTTTCTTACTGCGCTTTCGTGGAATGAGATCATTGGCTGGTTCCTCGAGAATATCATCTTCTTTGTTTACATCAAATGCTTGAGGAGGCTTCAGAGCAGTTGATTGTAATAATTCCTTGAAAGTTTCAAAATCACTTAGTTGCTCAGCAATCGGAGCAGTATCTGTCTCACGGTGTTCTGTCTCTTCTTCTTCATCTGAATTGATCTCAAAGGCAGCAGAACGCCTTTGAACTGGTGTCACATGTTCATCGGCAACTTGAGCTATAACTTGTACAGCTTCAGTCTAAGCAAATCTGCCAAATTTTTCGAGAGCATGAAGGCCCTGATAGACTATCTTGGAGCCTTTCCTGGACTGTTTGATTAACCCAAAGGAGTTGGGTCCCATTGATTTCATATCTAAAGTATCAACAGATTTGACGAGGTCGGTGTAGTGTGAATCGAAGATCATATGTAGAAATCTTGGATACATGAGGAACATCTCTTTCTTCGTTCCTTTTAGATTGCTCATCATATCATTGAAGACAAACTTGGAATAATTGTAATTCCAATCCATGATCAGAGCAGTGATAACAGACATCTGAGTATGACTTATCTCGTCAGACCCCCATTTTCTTCCCGACACGCATGTGAAGAACGTGTGTATCAAGAACCTACCGTATGGGTGAAATAACTTCTTGATTGCTGGAGGATAAGTACCCTCATAACCCATCCTGGTGAGAATCTCAGAGACAGCTGTAGCAAAGTATTCTGTCGGGTAATCAGGTTGATCACCAAACAGAAGCACCTCCCTTATAATAGCCTCTGTGATAATGACTTGCATCTTTTGTACTTTGGAGTCTATCGAAACAGCTTCATCTGGGCCTCGTTGGTTGATTGAGGTATTATTCAAAAAATCAGTGATCATCTTCCTGCATATGACAGGGTTTCTCGTAGTGCGTGAGAAATCTTGCAAGTGTTGAGGCTGACAACCATAGACTTGAATTCCTTGTGGGCCAATGGTGGATCCAATAAGTGTCCAACGATATTGTGTCTATCTACAAACTTTAACGGAGCCTGATCAGCCATTACTACACCAAACGAATCAAGTTAGCAAATACAAACTTGACAATAGTTATATTTAAAAAAAAAATTAGACAAGTTAATTGATTTTAAAACATCAGATCTTATTGATTGGACCATAATGATCAGGCCCAACAATTAGTTGGCCCATAAGATCAAAAATAACAATATTGCAAGTGAGTCAGACCCAAGAGAGAGTCTCTTGTCCATATGGGTGATCTCGGTCAATAATAATGTTCTCTGTCAAAATCAAATGTTCTCTGTCCAGGTTGACCGAGAACATGAGTTCTCAATCAAATCAAGTTTTTTCGGTCAGCAATAGTCAACCGCGAGCATGAGTTCTCGGTCAAATCAACATTTTCGATCAACAATAGTCAACCGAGAACACGAGTGCTCGGTCAAGGTTAGGAGATCTCGGTCAACAAAAGTCAACCTAGAACTCCTTGACAGCTGGGGACAGAGAACCCTTTGGGTTTCTTCTTGGAATGTGTGTCATCTTCTCCAAGATAGTCGAGAACTCCATGAAACCTGCAACAAGCTCATTTAAAATTTTCAACAATTAACCCTGATACATCCAATTTAGATCATCAATCACTAATCCCATGTTGCTTCGTTCGTATGTATTATCAAACTACTTATCTGCCAAATACATTAAGAACACAAATCTCACAAACACATTAGCTTGAGCCTTTTCTCATTTACCTGTGAATTAACAAACACGAATAGTAATAGCAGCTGAATTTTATTAGATTATGTAGAAGACAGTTCTCGGCAAGCAAGATGGTTTGAGAGAGATGGAGGGTTTTGAAAGAATTGAGAACAATAATGGAGGTTGGGGGCAACATATACCCCAACATACATGGGCTGAGAACCCCTAAACAGGCCCAGAACAATTTGTCAGCCTAAAAACACGTTAACCCGTATAAACGACATCCAGCCCAAAACCATTTCTAAACAAAATACATTTAAATGACCCAGTCAAAACACACGTTTCGAGGAGAGTAGTTGCGAAAAAAAATAAACAAAATTAAATAAAATAAAAAAAAAGGAATACAAATAATATTAACGTACAAAAGAACCCCTTTGAATTTTGTCAATTTGGGATCAAATTTCAGTTTTTGTAAAAACGCCACCTTTTATGAGAAGATCCGAACATGGAATCATATTGTTTAAGAGGCTGTCACTAGGATTCATGTTCAGCGTTATTATGACATAAAGAAAAAGGTTGATAGGAGATATAACAAACTTAGCATGATTTTCATTGCATCAGTGATATGAGTTAGGTTCAGTTCGACATAAAGCTTAGATGGACATCACTCATGGACCTGTGATGCCTCCTATCTCTTCTCAAAGCGTATTTGGCTTTCCCCAGATCACCCTAATTTGACTCCAACCCCCTAGTGCTTGATCAAAAGATTTTTATAGATAAACAAACAAGAATTTTTAGCTTTAAGGTTGAACGTTGGACTTACAAGCAGTGAACTGACAAGCTTTTCATTCGAGACATGACAGGACTTACTTGTGTACCCCCATCTCTGTAGTTCTAGCTTGGCCCTCTAAGCTTTTTAAACATTTAAAACAAAGATTTTAATAAGATAAAATAAACTCTTTTGTAGATTTTTTTTTAATAAATATTAACATAATAACACAATATTTTTGGTGATCAAGACACTAACGGGCTCGTGTATGACTAGGTAATTGCTTTTCTGCCTATCCTTCGGAAAGATGTATATGGAGACATGCACATTTCTTCAAAATGACTCTCCACAGTAAGTTTAGCAAATTTAGTGTATATCTCTTCAACTTTTACGCATCATGGAAAGCTACCATACAAATCAGTGACTGTTCTAGAGCCTTTTAAGCTTAATAACTTCACCCGTTAGGCACACAAAAACAACTTACCTAGCATTTTCCAAAGGTTGGATCAATTTTCATTTTAAAATATTTTGAAGCTTCTAAAAAGCTATTAACTGAATTGTAATATCATTTCCCAAGGAGTTACAGAAAACACGAGTATTAAGAATTCAGTCACCCCGGTCACGTTAAGCTTTTAGGTAAATGACTATCCTGTATGACCACAAGTGGTTAATCGGACCAAACATGTATGAAGATACATGTCCTTCCAGCTCAGAGTTACCGACATAATTTTAAGTGAAGGAATACAAAAAACAAAACATATCACAATCGCCCCGGATGCTTTCAGCCTTTAGGTAAATGGCTATCATGTGAGTCTACGAGTAGAACACCGGACCAACCATATACGAGTATATGTCCTTCAAACATGAGCAACCGACATAAATTTAAGTGAGAGTGAATCTTGAAAAGCAAACCTCTTTTTTTTTAAATAAAACAACGCACACACACTATTTTTGGCTTTTTGATATTTCTTCCCCAAAATTTGTGCAAATTAAACAAATATGTACAAATTTATTCCCAAAAAGACTCAATCCTCGAAACGAAGCATTTTAAGAAAACTCACAAGCACATTAATTTGGTTGTTCCAACCGGTTTTGTAAATAAGTCCGCCACATTGTTATCGGTGTGAACTTGTTCAAGGTGAATCAATTTTCGGTCGTAACAGTCACGAATAAAATAAATTTTAATATCGATGTGCTTGGTTTTAGAATGTTGAACAGGATTTTTCACAATTGCAACGACATCATCATTATCACAAAAGATGGAGTATCAAAAAATTCCAAACCGTAATCCAACAGTTGGTTTTGCATCCAGATGACCTGAGAGCAGCAAGCTGATGCAGCAACATACTCCGCCTCGGCGGTGGAGGTGGACACCGTTTGTTGTTTCTTACACTGCCAAGAAATGAGACGATCTCCTAAGAACTGACATCCGGCAGATGTAGATTTCCTGTTAATGTCATCTCCACCATAATTGCTATCAGCAAAAGCATACAGATCAAATTCTGATTGTTTGGGATACTAAAGACCTAACTTCGGTTGTCCATTCAGATATCTAAAAATATGTTTAATAGCAATTAAATGAGATAATTTAGGATTAGCCTGGAAATGAGCACACTGGCAGACTGCAAACATGATGTCAGGACGACTGGCAGTGAGATACATCAGAGACCCGATCATTAATCGATAGTACGTTTGATCTACGGGACTTCCTTCCGGATCAGATGACAGTAAAGGCCTTTCCGCCATGGGAGTAGTAGCACTCTTGGAATCTTGAAACTCGAATTTTGCGAGCATATCCTCAACATACTTCCCTTGATGCAGTAAAATTCCTGCCGAGCTTTGGCGAACCTGTAACCCCAGAAATGTTGTCATTTCACCCAGCGAACTCATCTAAAATATTTTCTTCATTACTTCCTCAAACTCTGCACACAAATCGGCACTAGTGGATCCGAAAATAATGTCATCTACATAGATCTGGACTAGAATAAAATCCTTTCCCACAGTTTTCCGGAACAAGGTTTGATCAATGGTTCCTCGCTTGTAGCCATGATCTAGAAGATGTGAGGTCAACGTAGCATACCACGCCCTAGGAGCCTGGTGTAACCCATATAATGCCTTGTCTAGTTTGTAGACGTGCTTTAGTTTCTTGGAATCCACAAAACCCGGTGGTTGATCCACATAGATCTCTTCTTTGACTTCCCCATACAGAAACGCGGTCTTGACATCCATCAGATATATTATGAACCCCATGAATGACGCGTAGGCCAGAAAGATTCGGATGGCCTCAAGTCTAGCCACTGGAGCCTAGATTTCAGTGTAGTCTAATCCTCAACTTGACGAAAACCACAAATTACCAACCGTGCCTTGTTTCTAACAATGACCCCCCCGTGTTATCTTGTTTGTTTCGGAATACCCATCTCGTGTCAAGAGCTTTCTTTCCTTCCGGCAACTCAACCAGTCTCCACACCTTCAACTTATCAAATTGATTCAACTCTTCATGCATAGCGTTAACCCAACTTGGTTCTTGAAGTGACATTTCTATCGTCTTTTGCTCAATTTGAGAAATGAAGCAGGAAAACAGACAGCTGTTGATGTGTCCCGTTTGACTTCTGGTGGACACACCCGTTTCCAGAGGACCGATGACATTCTCAATTGGATGATTTTTTTGAATCCTCGATGGAATTGAGTGATCGGAAACATCATAGGTAGAG
Organism: Bidens hawaiensis; assembly: GCF_021521415.1. NCBI lineage: Eukaryota > Viridiplantae > Streptophyta > Magnoliopsida > Asterales > Asteraceae > Bidens > Bidens hawaiensis. The sequence continues at coordinate 11,933 of NW_027499226.1, read as the reverse complement.
TGAAAGTTTGACAGATTTTCATCAATATCAGTAAGAGGGTTCTTCCATCCAGAGGTCACTGTACTGTGTGAGTACGAGGTACCGACAACATATTCATTTGGAATAACATCAGGAAAGAGTGTGCTCCCGAAAATCTGACGAATAGGACTCTCCCCCTCAACTGAGGAAGCATTTTCTGATGGAGTTGTGATTGGTTCTGGTTGATTTACAGGCATGGATGGAGTGACATCGATTTGTTCTGTCAAATCATCATCCAGAACTAGAGATATATGAGGAACGGCATTTTGATCTTCTTTCACAATGTCTGCAGAAGTTTCACCTGAGATGTTTGAGTTGGTGATAGGAACCACGTTGAACGGTTTGAAGAGTTCATTGTAGTCAAATAACCAGTCTGGACCAACACGAGCATCAGTCTCGTTTTCTTACAACCAACAAATTTCATAGGACTCTATAATCTGCTTGGTTGACTTATTGTAGACTCTGTATGCTGTATTACCCGCATAGCCAACAAAGTAACAAGCGTCAGCTGCGGCCCCAAATTTTGGAGTAGACTCTAGGTTCAGTAAAGTGCAAGGACAACCAAAATGCTCTGAAATGTGCAATAGTAGGTTTGTGACCATAAACAATCTCATATGGAGTTTTCATCTTAGATTTGTCGATTATTACCCGATTCTGAACATAACATACCCTATTAACAGCTTCTGCCCAGAAGAACAATGGCAGCTTGGAATCTCACAACATAGTCCTTGCTGCTTTGATAAGAGTTTTGTTTCTCCTTTTAGCCACACCATTTTGTTGTGGTGTCCGCACTGAGCCGTACTAACGCATCACCCCCTTTTCTGAGTAGAAATGAATTAAAGACGCATTCTTGAATTCCGTGCCATTATCACAACGTATTCCCTTCAGCTTCAAATTCAGTTGGTTCTCCATGAGCACCACGAACTTCTTGATCAAATCTGCAGTTACACTCTTATTTGACAAGAAAAACACCCAAGTGAAACGTGAGTAGTCATCAGTAATAACAAGACTATAAGAGCTGCGTGAGAGACTCAAAACATGAATTGGACCGAAAAGATCCATATGTAACAATTGAAAAACTGATGAAATGGAGTTGATCAATTTTGGGTTATGAGTTTTTCGATGATGTTTACCCAAAGCACATGCCACACATTTTTCAACCAGTAACAAAATCTTTAATGGGTAAACCACGGACCAGATCATTTTTAGCAAGACGGTTTAAATTCTTTGTATTAGCATGACAAAGAAGATGATGCCAAAGCATAGCATTTTGTTCCGACACTTTTGAAAACAAACATGTTATTTCATCAGGAACATTTTTGTTCATGTCAATCACATAAGCATTATCTTTTCATTGTGATCAAACAAGAATCCAGTCTTCTGGTATAATTATACCAGGTTTCAAAATCAAGCACTCTTTCTTAGTAAAGTGAGCTGAAAAGTCTTTATCACATTTTTGAGAGACGCTCAACAAACTGTGCTTCAATTCTGGAACAAAATTAACATTCTCGAATTTTAGAACACCGTTACTTACAGTACCCTTCTGAGTAATGTTCTCCTTCTCTCCTCCCGCAAAGGACACATGCCCACCATTGAATGTTTGAATGTCGTGAAGTTGGGAAATGTCTCCTGTCATGTGCCTGGAACAGCCACTATCAACATACCAAGGTCTGATGATATTCCTCCATAGTTGTCCCTGCACAAAGCACGAGATTAGTTAGATTTTGGTACCCAGTCCATAGTTACACTGGGTGACCCTGATTCATCTAAAGTTTTCACGGGTTGCCATGGCATATCCTTTTGATCATTAAACATTTGGCTTGCATTTTCTTTCACCGGAGGTTTGGGCATTTGGCTTGCAGTTTCTTTCACCGGAGGTTTGGGCATCCATTTATGTCTACCATTGTGGGATTTGACATTATAAGTACGAATGGTTTGCTTCATCTCCTGTTTCGGTTTAAAATGTGTGTTCATTTTTTAGACCGAAGCACATTTTCTAACCCTATTGCGAAACATGTCAGGCTTGGTCCGATGAGGACTAAACCTTCCAGACTTGTTTCGGTTCCAATCATTGTCATAGGGATTAGCCTGATTATGTCTAAATCTTTGTCTGTACGAATTATGAGGCATATAAGGCATATTCCTATGATAGAATCCATAATAAAGAACATATGGACGATGTGGACAGTTTCTGGCAATATGACAAGGAGTGCCACAACTAAAACATGTTTGACGTTTTATGTAGAAATCATTTTGGGCAGCTCCTCGTCTGGACTGGTTGTGTGAACCAGTTTGCTTAAAATTACGAGGACTATTTTTCACATTTTTAAACTTGTCACCTTGTTTGTCATTAGAGCATCTCTCTTTAACAAATTTAGGTGGTAAATATTTATTGGATTTTTTTGAATTTTTAATATTATTTGAAACCAAATTATCAGAATTCAAAGTTTTAACATAATCAACCACACAAGAACCCTTACTCTTTAAAACAGAGCCAACACAAACAGTCAGAACAACAGAATTCAAAACAGGTAGTTTTAAAGAAACATCAGAAACAAAGTCATTATTAAATTCAAAACAAGGGTCATCGTCCTCATCAGTCCATTCCTTCAAAATTACTTTTTCTGAATACAAAGCAAAAACGTTAGAATCATTCACTCCTGAAGTAAACGCACTAGCATTCACATAACTAGTTTCACCACATTTATCTTGTTTTCCGTACTTCATCCCTTTTATCTTTTCTTCCTGTTCTTTGGTAACAGGAATACTGACATAATTTTGATTATAAGGTGGGGGAACTTGACTATATCCTATGCCTTCACCCTCATTTTCTTTCCACCATAATTGATTTTCAATCATTGAGTTAACTACTTCACTAGAGGCATCGAATTTTTTAAAATCAAGTTCAGCCCTTTCAAATTTGCTAGTTAGATTTAAAATTTCTAACATGGAGGCTTCCAGTTTAGCAGTTAGTTCGACGATATCTTGTTTGGCATCTAGGTAATGACAACATTTTAAACTAAATTCAGACTTAAGCTTTGAGAAATCCTTTTGATTTGCTTCTATCTTATCAAGAAAGCCTTTTTCATTTTTCTTATGTTTGAAGTTTTCAGATTTTATTCTTTTCATGTCTCTAATTAAGTTATCATTATGGAGCTTAGATGAGTTGAAAACTTACCTCAGATGAGTTGGGAGAGGTGAAAGCCATATATGCAAATTGAAGTTCCTTGACTTTCTCCTCAGCAGCATTCTCTTCTTTAGTGTCTTCAACATTTGCGAAGTTAGCAGTCTGATTTCCAATGTTGAGAGCAGCCATCTGATCCTCCCAAGAGAATTGTTGAGCAACCAAACCCCTTTCACCATTTCCCGAACTACTTCCAGCCTCACCTCTAGCATTACCCACTGGAACCAGTGCCCTTTTTGTGTTTCCTTCCTTTGCTGGGTTAGTACACTCACGAGCAAAATGACTCGGCTCGTGACAGTTGTAGCATCTCAGAGTGTCCTTGTTAAAACCCACCTTTTGATTATTAGGCATATTCATGTTGTTTCTGCCTGTCCTCTTAGTGATCTTCTTGGAACGAAAAACCGCCATGGCGATCTGCCAAGAGATGTCCATTTCCTCAACATCATCTGGATGAATCTGATTGAGTTCAGCAGCAACTACAGGTTGGACCAAGTCTCCAGCTAGAAAAGCATTGTAACATTTCATGAATCCCGCCATTAGAGCTATGTTTTCCTGAGTCTTCTTCGGAATAGAGGGAATCTGACTGGAGTTCTGACCAACAGGAGTGCCAGAGGATGACGATTGAGCAGACTTGGTGAAGAAATCTGGAGCGGGTTGAGGAGGAGTGAAGGATGATTGCCCTTGTGAAGGTTTAAACATTTGAAAGTTTCCTTGTGGTGGAAGTTGCTGAGTAGCTTTAAACATGGAGAAACTGTCTTGAGAAATAAGAGCACTGTTGGAAGCGACATTGTACCCAGCTGCACTATAGGAGTTCACATGATTTATTGCACGCTGCTTGTCATCCATATAACATGCCTTGATTTAGCCATCATCTCAGAGATAGACATTTGGTTGAGATCTTTAGTCTTCTTGATGACATCAACATTCATATCCCAACTCTTTGGCAACGAGTTCACCAGCTTGTTGTTTATCTCAGAGGTTGCTAGGTAAATACTTGCTGATCTCATTTTAGTCACCAGTGCTATGAACCTTTGGAGTTGCGTTTCCAACGTTTCCCCCAAAACATGATTAAACATGTTGAACTTTTGTCGCAGCAGGTCTTGGCGACTCCTTTTCATGTCTTCGTTTCCCTCATACACCTCAATCAACGCCTCCCATAACTCTTTAGCAGATTGTAGTTCTCTAAAGCCAAGGGCAATCTCAGGTGAGAGTGCCATGGTTAGAGTTGAAAAAGCCTTTTCATCTTCCTCAAATTTAGCAAAGTCATCATCATCATACATGGAAACGGGCTTAACAACGATTTCAGTTGAGTTGTCACGTTGATAGGTTATTCTTTGAGGCCCGCTAACAATGCTTCTCCAAACTTTGGGATCTTTCATCTTAACATATTTCTCAAACCGAAACTTCCATTCACTAAACCCCTCATGAGACAAGAGACGGGGTATACGAGTGGTGGTTCCCATGATGGAGTCGAGTTCTTGATGAAGTGAAAAAGTTTTGTTGAACCATTACCATTAGTGAATTGATCCATTTTTAAAATAGTTCACAAGTAATTTCAGTCCAAAGGTCTTATAGTCCAAGCAAAAGGCCCAAATTGAATTAGTCAGGCCCAAACAGAGTTCACAGAATACTGGGCCGAGAACAGAGTTCACAGCTTACTGGGCCGAGAACAAAATGTCGTTGACCAAGAGTTGACCGAGAAATGGCTAAAAGCGTTGACCGAGAACCAGAGATTTGACCGAGAACACAAATCTTTGACCGAAAACCCAAATCTTTGACCGTGAACCTAGGATTTTGACCGAAAACGCTTAAATTGAGCCGAGAACGATCACGATTGGCCAAAATAAGTTGATTTTGGCCGAAAACTCTTAATTCTTGTCAAGAACTATGATTATTTGTTCAGCGAATATAATCTTGGCCGAGAACCACACAATCAGCAAAACTTAAGTGTAACAAACTTTCGAGAAAGTAGGGATTTAGTTTTGTTTCCAAGCCAAAACCAATCCTTTCCAAAGAACAAACTCCTTCTTCTCCGACCACCCTTTTCACCAGAAAAATAAATGAACCACCAAAGGATCAAAATCTTGAATCCGTTAATATCACAATAATGATCCTGAATTCATCCAAGGATCTGATACCAATTGTAAGTCCCGAATCTGGAGCACTACAATTATGATATCAACAAACTAAATATTGGTGCGGAATTCCGATACTAGGTGATTCAAGAATACAAAAGAACACAAACAAGAAACACAATAGTTGCTTCAAAACACACGTATTATTATACGTCGGGTGCTTATGCACGATGATTACAATCCCGTCTAGTGAAACACTTAGACGGCCAGAACAAACAACTCGATGAACAACCCTAAAACCTATACAATGCGATCTATATATAGGTAACCAACACACTAGCCCAATAACAACCAAAAGCCCACCGAGATCCCAAGGGATCTCGTTTTACATACGCGACCCAAACACTCACACATAGACTAAGTACAAACCAAACTAATCTAGGCCCAACATTACAGCCAAAGGGGGTGGTGCCACGTGAGGATAGCGGTAAGTCCAAAAATGAAGTGACAGTCACGAAGTACTGTCTTAATGATGGTTCATCATCATCATCATCATCATCATCATCATCATCATCATCATCGTGCTCAGTATATCCCACCAATAGCAAAGCTATGGTAGGGTCTGAGGAGGGTAAGATGTAGACAGCCTTACCTCTACCCTTTAAGAATGATGGTTGCGTTTCTTAATCACGTCTTTGTGAGGTGATTAAGTAAGTGATAGGATCCCACCATTATATGGTGTTTCTGTGCATATTAAAAGGTGGGTTATTATGTGTCGATTGTTTATGTGTACTGTGTAGGTGTACGTGATAAGTTATCATGGTTGTTTTACGACAGTTGAGCTAGTCTTAAATATGATGAGTCTAGTATGAAGAAGTGTTTGGGAATATGGGTTATGGGTTCTAGGTCATGTAGATGTGGTTTAGTAATGATTGGTTGTATGTGGGAAGGTTAGAACAGTATTTCCCTAAACATTAAGGTCTCTTAATTAATGATGTAAAGCGAATGTTTTAAAAGTGTGAAACAACTTATGAAACCAAAATATATTTTTAAGAGTTACTAATAGAACTCACTTAGCGTAACTTTTTTTTTGCATGTTAAATTGTCTGCATGCCAATGCTCGAGGGTCAAAAAGCTCTTGGCTTGAGCAAAGGATTTCTCGTTGGGGTGGCTAAGGCATTCGTTTAGAAAGTATTGTTATTTAATTTAGAGTGACTTTTATGTAATGATTTGTGCTACATATTTTATAATAAAATAAATGTCATATTCTAGGGACACAATGGGGTTTTTTTTAAAAACCGCTCAATAGGTCGGGTATAGGACTATGCGCGGCCTATTGAAAGGCTTTTAGAAAAACTAGGGTTGTTCATAGCACAAAACCCGACCCGACCCGAGAGAAGACTGATGTACATAAAGTTATATATCTTTTTAGCATCAAATAACCTCTAAAAACTGCAACTTCTATAAAATAATACAGTTCAGAAGGCTACTTATCATATTAAATTGCAATTTCAGGTAAAACAAAGCCTTAAACGAAGAAACAAGTGAAAAGACGAAGGAAAAAGAAAGAAAAACCAAGAAAACCCTCAACCACGCCCCCGTGCTCCAAGAACCACGCCCCCATGCTTCTGAACACGATAAAGGACAAAAAATCTACAAGAAAAGACAAATACTGGAGAAAGAAGCACGGGGTTATGCTTATGTTACCATGGGGCCGTGGTCACCTTTCAGATAAGACAAAAAAGAATTAGCACATATCATTAAAAAGCACGGGGTCGTGCCTTAAGAAACACGCCCCCGTGGTGAGACAACATGTATAATCTGACAGCATGTCACGGGACATATGGACACGGGGCCGTGCCTCATAAAGCACGGGGCCGTGACTCTCTCTCTCTCTCTCTCTAGACAGCCTATAAATAGAGGCTCATGTTGCACTAATTTGGTGTGCTTGATGAAGATCTCTAAACGGGTTTCTCTTATAAAAACACCAACATTACACTCACATTGATGATCTTATGAGGGGTTTGAAGGCTTGGAGGTTACCATCATCATCAACATCATCATAATCCATCGTCATCATTAAGAAGGGAGATTCATCCACATTTGGTTAGATTGTTCTAGTTTAATCATGTGTTTGTTATTATCGTCTCTTTTTATGTTCATTTATATGCTCATTATGAGCTAAACTCCATTTACCATCTATAATATACGAAGAATCTTTGTTTTACTTGACGATTATGTGAAACATGTGGTTTAGTTTGGTATAATACATTGTTATTTTGCAATTATCCATTGATGAAGAAATGTTTTATCATTTTAACTCAATACATCAAAGTTGATGATTAATAATCATTCATGTTAACTCATGTTCTTCGAAACTAGAAATGGTAAAAATAATACTTGATACATTATTCAAGATAAAACATGGATCCTTATGTTGTACTTAGAAATGATGAGATATAAGCTATGATCTATTTCTCTAGTTTTGATAATTCTGAAATAACATTGTTAACACGATTGCTTAGGTTATCACGCTAGTTAAAGAAATCATATGTTAATGGAATGTGTAATTATATTCAAATTAAATCAACCAAGGGGAGGTTGTGTGAGTTAACTACAACCACTCGAAGTTGTTAGGATTGGTATTTGAGAAATCGAAGTAAATCCTAATCGTTCTACCATACCAAACTGCTTGTCTACTTAAATCGACATCCTCATGGTAGTATGACATTAGGAAAGAATGGACTTTAAACTGCGCATGCTACTTTCTTTTATGTCATAGAATATGTTCACTTAGAAATGAGGGACTATTCTATCATATATTATTAGGACAAGTTTATCACATGTTTATTTAATAATCATCAAGGAACAATGGAGTGGATTCTTGATTTTAGATTGTAAACCTTCATATAATTAAATTACTCACTTAGAATTTCTCTTCTTGTCACATATATATTATATATAAGTATTTCAATTTTATAAAAAGTTTAAAACTCAACCTAAAAAATGATTAAACCCTCCGATTAGAGTAAGACGAAGATTCATTATTCGAAATATTTGTGTCCACGAATTGATACTTGGTTCTTTCCAATACTATCCTACATATACGATAAGTACACTTGCCTATTTTGTGTGTGTTTAGTTTTAATAGAAATCACTTTTATAAATTTAAAACATGATCTTGTGCAAAACTAAAACTCCAACCAGTTATAGTATTTTACCATCACACGCACAAACACATCAAGTTTTGGCGCCGCTGCCGGGGACACGGTACGTTTCTTAGAACGATCTAAGTTTTAATTTAATTATTGTATAAATTTTTAACTTTATATTTATTTTATTTTCTTATATACTATATTATATACTTTTAAGGCTAGCCTAACCTTTACTTTAGCTTAACTTATACTCTAGTTTAGTTTTAAAATATCTTAGCCTAACCTTTAGCTTAACTTTAGGCTAAACTTTAGTTTTATCTAAATAGTTTAAATTTGATTTAACCCCATGTATGTCCTCTACATTTGGACCTGAGCTTGTTTCTCCAATTTCTGAACCGGAACAACTCTTTCGTCGACGAGCACGTAAACGGAATGCAGAAACCGCCGACGCAATTAAAGAAGAATCAGTAGACGCCTCGACATCAAGAGAAAATCATACTGAAAAAATGTTGGAAGCTCAAAACAATGAACCAAACATGAGCCAGTATGTCAAGCCAACTCTCGAAGGCTACGACACTGGAGTGGCTCCACCTAATATCACCGAACATTTTGAAATCAAATCAAGCACCATTCATATGGTGGAAAATTCAGTTCAATTTCATGGTCTCCTCGATCAAGACCCTCTTTCTCATATATCTCAATTCTTATGAATATGCAGAACCTTTAAAATTCAAAACTATTCAGAAGATCAGATCAAACTCAAACTCTTTACTTTCTCTCTAAGGGGTCAAGCCCTAGAATGGATAGAATCTCTTATCTTTGGCTCCTCACTACTTGGGACCAGATGGTTGAACAGTTTTTTCTCAAATACTTTCCGCCTGATAAAACTGACAAATACCGAGCCAGCATTACCAGATTCTGGACCGATAATAATGAGTCGTTACACGCAGCATGTGAGAGATACAAAAGTCTTCTGAGAAGATGCCCACACCATGGACTGAGCATATGGTTGCAAGTACAAACTTTCTTTGACGCACAATCCAGTCAAAACAAATAGGCCATCGACTAAGTCGCCGGTGGAGACCTGGGATCCAAATCGCCTAACGAAGCATTTGAAATCACAGAGAAGGTAGCAAAGAAGAGTTTCGCTTATAACCCACCAATATCTACACCAACACATAAAGGAATACACCACGTCGATTCCAACACTCTTGTCAACGCACAGCTTGAAGCCCTTTTAATAAATTCGACCAACTTCAAGCCGAACTATCAAAAACCAAGATAACCTATGACACCTGTGGAGGGACTCATAAGACAAGTGATTGCAAATAAGTCGTTATGGCTATGGAAAAAGTTGATTTCATCGCCCGTCAGAACAACGCTTTCAGCAACAACTACAATCCAGGTTGGAAACCACCCGAATTTCAGTTGGAAAGACGGAGGTAACACTCAAACCCTACCCGGATTTGAAAAGAGGCCGATGAATTAATCCTTCTAGCCTAAACCACAATTCTAAGACCAAAGTTCCAGTAGACATTAGAATCCAAGCTACTAAAAAATCGAAGAAATGTTGATCCAAATCATGACCAAAACAAATGAAGCAGAAAAGAAGGCCGACTCAAGAGCTGTTGTGTTAGTGCACGTTTTGTGACTGGTGATTTGCAGTTAAAGTATTCATGGTTAAACTATTCGATAGCTACGGAAAAGGGGGTGTCTGTTAGTGCACAAAATTGTTGTCCATAGCATTCGAATAATTTATACATAGTCAAGATTGAATATTTATTGTAAATGGAGCATGTGGCCTATAAATAGGTGGTTCCATGCTCATAATTAGGTATGTACATATTTAGAGAGAGATCTAGATCTAAGTAATTATGCTCTCGATAAGTTATTTCCATCCACCATAATGTATTCATCCATATTTATCAATAAAGTAATAATTTAACGTTTAGATCTTGTATATAATCGTTGTATCGTATTATCGGCTACATACACTAACATTGTTGTATGTGTATGTGCAAGATTCCAATCAAGTTCAAAGGTGTCTCACGTGACTGTTGTCAAGAGAATCTTTAGATACTTGAAAGGAAAACCAGATTTGGGGATATGGTACCCTAAAAACCATTCTTTTGATCTAATTGCCTATACTAACAGTGATTATGATGGATGTAACATGAGTAGGAAGTCCACATCTGGAGGATGTCAATTCTTGGGAGACAGGCTAGTGTCATGGCAATGCAAGAAACAAACTACAGTGTCCATCTCAACTACTGAAGCTGAGTACATTGCTACATCAGCCTGTTGTGCACAAGTTCTATGGATTCAGAATCAAATGCTAGATTATGGTCTGAATTTCTTGAACACTCCTCTTTTTATTGATAATACTGCTGCATTTTTCATTGTTAAGAATCCAGTTCAACACCCTAAGACCAAGCACATTGAAATCATTTATATTTTCATTAGGGATTGTAATGAAAAAGGTCTAATTGAGATGAAGAGAGTTGATACAAGTGACAATTTGGTTGACCTATTCACCAAGCCACTTGATAAAACCAGATTCCACTTTCTTTTGAATGCTCTGGGAATGATTAACTCAAATGAAGTCTGATTGATGATGTGTGCTCTTTATGCCATTTGACTATCTTTAGGAAGGTCTTGATGAGTAGTTGTGTGTTTGATGTGTGAAACTGTGTTTGATGTTAACTGATGTGCTTTGAATGATTATTTGTGTAACATTGGTATCTTTTATGCTTAGGTTAATGATCAGTGAATGTGTGTGATGTCAGGATAAGTGTTTGAATTGATATATTTGTATTTGTTTATCTGATTTCTTGATTATGTGGATAATCTAGTATGATGATATGATTAGGATAGTATAGACAATACATAATCAATCTTAGTTGAACATTGTGTGGAGTCTGCTTGTTTTGATTGTGTCATTCATATTATGATTGTTATTGAATATGTTACAAATGTTTGTGTCAAAATGTGTTTTTGTGTCAAAATTGCATGTTCAAAATGAACATTTTATAAAAAAATTACTCAAATTTTTTTTGACAAAAACACAGCAAGTTGTTTTGGTGTAGAGATATGGTAAGATTATTCAATTCAAAGCTTCATAGAAGCTTAAAAAGGTTTTTTTCAATTAAAATTGATCCAACCTTCTGGGAAATGATAGTACATTGATTATTTTGCTAATCATATGGGTTTAACAGGCTAAAAGACTATTAGTGCAGTCATTAATATGTATGGTTGCTTTCCATGATGTGTAAACATTGAGGTGATATAAACATAAAGAAATGTTAAGCTTAATGTGGAGATACATTGTTGAATATGCATGTTCCAATATAAATCTCTCCGAATGATAGGCAGAAAAGTGATTATCCAGTCATACATAAGCCTGTTGGTATTTGGTCAACCCAAAAATGAAACATCTTTATATATGACAATGAACAAGTATGAGAAATATGAGAAAATGCCAAAAATAAGAACAAATCAACC
>NW_027499225.1:0-103867 GCF_021521415.1 Bidens hawaiensis | reverse complement strand
AACCAAAAAGTGTTGACGGGTCAACGTCGACCCGCCGTGTTTGATCCATATATAAAAGTTGCTATTATGACTTGACCCCTTACAAAAGCATCCCATTTATCCACCTCTAATTTTTTGGCTGTTGCGGACCCCATCATTAATTCTTGGATTAAAAAGTTGTAACTTTAGTGCATAGTAATCATTGTTAGGAGTTGCATATATGTTAAATAGCTAAATATAAACAGGACACAAGAGTTATATTAATCTTATTGTGAGTTATTTTAATTAATAGGAGCCAAGGATCCGGTCCTTCGATCTGCAAAGTGGGCCGTGACGTTGAGTCCCCGTATTATCATCCGCTAGAGGCATGCATTGGAGGAACTCATAGTCGTCGTTGGATTCCTATTGAAAAAAGACCAAAATGGCCTTCTAGAGCCACATTGAGCTCCAATGAACTCGCGGTTCATGGTATTTATTTTCTTTAATTCTTGAATTTTATATCTTATTTTTCGCTCATGTTATATGAAATGTAGGACTAATTGCATTTGCATATAAGAACTAGACAACTTATTTTAAGCAAGTAGAAAGCATCACAGGTTATTCACACAAAAAAAAAGTCAACATGATCAAAGTCAAGATAAATTATGTTTTATAAAGTTGGTCTGTTTTATTGAAAAACATTTTGAACATTCATGGAGTTTTTTAGCCTAAAAAGTTGGTTACCTTTCATTGTCATAAATGGAACTTTAGTCAACAAAATGAGAAATTCATCTTTATGTAGGAAAAATAATATGATTATTATCAGGTATAATTGCATTTAAAGGTAGCCAACTTGAATTTGAGTTCTAGTTTGCCTAATCACCTTATTTTGCACAGCACAAAAAAAACACGTCGTGAAAAAGTCAACATGGTCAAAAGTTACACGGTCACGGGTCATATTACCCTGAGCTGAAAGTTTTTGAAAGTTGATGACTTTATTTCATTATGTTCCCTTTTCTGGCCCAAATAGGTTGGTTATCGTTAGGGGTGTGAACGACACGACCTGAAAACACGACACAAACCTAAGTCGAAGTTCACGTGTTTGGGTTTGGTATAAACGGGTTCTGTTCAGTTTGGGTCAAACCCGGTGGATTCGTGGGTTGGCCCGTGACCTGTTTAACTCATTTTTAATTTTTAAATATAATTTGTGTAATAAATTAAAATGGTTGGGTATGTTAAGCTAATATTTAAAATAAAAAAATATTAACATAACATTTAATAATTAAATGTCGTTGCCTTATATAAATTTGTATTTTTTTCTATAAAAATGTAAATTAAAGTATTAATTTGAGAAAAAAAAATTGAAAAAAAAACTATTCGTTCAGATGGACCGTGTTCATGTCAACCCAACCATTTTAATTAAATATGCGTTCCGTGTTCGGTATCACGTGTTTGCAACGATTTTCGGGTTCGTGTTGCATTCTCAGGTTTGTGTCGGGTTGGACCCGTCAACCTGCGAGCACGACCCGTTTCACACTTCTAGTTACCATTATGCTTAAAAGAATAATATGATTATTAATTTTTTATTATTATTTATTATTATTATTTTTCAGGTGTACTTTATGATTATCTTATTGAAGATGGTCTTAACTGGAAATCAGCAGTCAGAAACTACTGGTCTCTACTCTCCCCACTTATATTTTCCGACCACCCGAAACGACCCGGGGTCGAGGACCCGGTCCCCCCTTACAACATGGTCAGAAACGTTCTCGACATGAATGCTCATTTTGGAGGTTTTAATTCCGCCTTATTGGAAGCTGGGAAATCCGTATGGGTTATGAACGTGGTCCCCACCAGCGGGCCCAACAACCTCCCGCTTATCCTAGACCGAGGCTTTCTTGGTGTGCTGCATGATTGGTATGTATATTATTCTAAACATGACCCGGCCCGTTTTGACCCGTACTAAGAAGTTTGACTTTTTAAATGCGTACTTGTAGGTGTGAGGCGTTTCCGACATATCCTAGAACTTATGACTTGGTTCATGCTGAAGGGTTTTTATCGCTTGAAACCGCAAAGCAACGTCGGTGCAGCATAGTGGATGTGTTTTATGAGATAGACCGGTTACTACGCCCCGAGGTAATTTAATTATTCGTCGATAATAATATTTTAAAATTCAACGCATTATTGATAAAGTAACTAATCAATGCCTATTATTACTGGTGAATATGAAATATCAAATTTACCTATTTTATTAAAACTAATTCAGAATATGACTGTTATGCCCTTATGCTACTCAAGACTGTAAGTTTATTTGCGCATTTTGATCTTAGAATTCATATTAAACTATCAATAAATATCAGATTTATATTTTGCTAAAAACAAATCATTTTCCTTCCTATCGGCTCGCTGTGTGTGAAATAATATTATTTTCATCCTCTTCGATATTTTAAATTAAAATTTTTATTATTGATTACTAAAGTAAATAGAACATAAATAAACAGGGAAATATTTTTCATTAAAAAGTTTTATATTTGTCATTTAATAGTTACTTATCGTTTACGACTCTTGAAACCATATTTGTTTAAAATTTTGAACAGGGTTAAAAACTTAGTGTACTTGAAAAGGGTAAAATGGTCATAAACTAATCCGAATTCTAAAATGTGAAAAAGAAAACTTATAATATTGAATTTGCAGGGTTGGGTGATATTACGTGACACGACTTCGTTAATAGAAACAGCAAGAACAATTGCTACGAGGTTAAAATGGGAAGCCCGAGTGGTAGAAATCGAGAGCAGTAGCGACGAAAAGCTCCTCGTTTGCCAGAAACCTTTTGTAAAAAGACGATCATACCCTTCTTGAAAAAATATAGTTTTATGAATTATGATCTTGGAACACTTTATACGCGAAGACTGTTAAGTTTTACTATACAAAGAGACAAAAGACGGTTAGACAGACAACTACACAAGGACCAAAAGCAAATCCCGTGGGAGCCGTAAGGCAAACATGGGTACAAATGTAATTAAACGGTGATTTACAGGTGCGAGATAATATTGTTACTCGTTTTTTGTTATTTTTTTGTTTGTGGTGGTGTTATAAAGTATACGAAAGACGAGACGAATTTGATTATGGTTATGGTTAGAGGAATAAGCAGAAGTTAAACATTCATTGATGTTAGTTATATACTCCTTAATATACAAAAGGTTTGGATGATGAAGGAAAATATTATGATTTGTTTATGTTCTTGGTTATATTTTTATAACTTTAGTTTAAAATTTTGTATTAAATACCATGTATCTGAATCGTCAAATAACTAGGGACGGTTGAATACTTGAAAAAGTAGTTTTTTTTATTAAAAAAAAGATTGATGGCTGAAATTTGGACATGTTCACTGATAGTTTTATTGCTGAAAAAAAAATAAACTTTTGGTTATTTTACTTAGGGGGGTTAGCTTTAAGTACTCACTAACTCATTATTTGGTCGGTGATACTCTCAACTAAAGAAATGTTACATATTACTTCTAGCTTTCACCTTATTTTATTATGTCATCTCAAACTAACGGAACACTAACTTCATTAGTTTTATTGTTGACGTGACATTATTTTTAATGATAAATAATTAAGAAAAACGAGTCCCACGGTCACTTCTTCTTTCTTCTTCTCCACCACCCACTATCTCCATAACCACCACCATCCGACTAGCCACCGCCAGTCCGCCACCACCACCAGCACATCAACTTAGGAGAAAGTTTAATTCATGTAGATGGAGAAGAGTATTTAACCCCAATGAAATAGAAAGGTTGATGGGCTTGGGCTTTTGGGCTTTTGCAAGGAAATGAGCAACTGTCTAAACTAGAGGCGTACAAAACCAGTTTTTTTATTTCAAACCGAACCGGTTTGGTCAAAGCCTGGTCAAAACTGGTTTGACCTAAACTGGTTCGGTTTATAAACCGGTTTAGAAGCAAGAGAGGCCGACTTGGTCTAGGTCGGTTCGGTCCGGTCCGGTTTAGAGCCGGTTTTCCTCAAACCGGTTTGGTTTTAAAATCTGTTTGATTGTTCAAAAGGGGAACCGGTACCAAAACCGACGGTTTGGATCGGTTCATGAACTGGTTTGGGTGAAACCGGTTTCCTTATCAAACCGGTTTAGGTCGGTTTGCCATGAACCGGTCCCAAACCCGTTTTTTTGTACACCTCTAATCTAAACAAATGGTTTAAATAAGAAATCAGAAGGTTCCTAAAAAGTGTTAGAAACTGAAAATAAAGTCTTTCATGTAGATAAGATATTATACCTCTTAAATAGACGCTTTACGTTTTTAACACACTATAGATCTAAACCATTAACTACTTTGTACCAAGGTCCAAATCTATCCATAGGCTACTTAGAAAACTATGTATACTTACAATAATCCTACCCACTATCTAAAATAGCTTAAATAAACACAAAATGTAAATAAAAAAATTAACTAAGTCCGCTACTAGGAAATGTAATAAAAATACGTATTATCATAAAATTCTAAGGCTTATGATTTTTTATTTGACCCGAAAAACAACACACGGATAAACATGTTTTAGGTTGTAAAAACGACACGAATTTGATTAAATGGTTTGCATTAAGGTTGACATGTTTAGCTCGTTTAGCTAAACAAATTGATCCACTAACTTGTTTATGACTCATTTAATTCAATTATTACATCTTGTCAAACCCGACCAACACGTTTGCATATCGTAAGAGTAAAAAGTATAAAATTACCAAGGGGTTTGGAAGCATTAACCACAAAGTACGTATTTACCAATTTCTCAATGGCCATGGCTATTTTAGTCATGCATGATTTAATACTTGAGAATCATTGATTTAAAACATTATAATAAATCATATAAGTGGTTTATATGTTTTCCTGGTTAATATCATACCTTTGATATATAAAAGTTTGATATATAAAAGTTACATAAGTATATGAAATTAACTAAGAACCACGATTTATAGCAAACTCGTACGATTTTTTTTTAACAGTGACAAACTATTATAGATCAAAATATACTTCTTGGGCGTGACGGTTTTGGAGTAACTACCAGAGGTGTGGTGTTTTCATGATAAAGATAAGGATGAAATCGGTACTGTAGTGGTATCAAAATACCAGTACTCTATTTCTGAAAAAGTGGTAACCGAATACCGTATCGAATATACTGGTACTCTAGTCAGGTCTTAACCACCATTTCTCTTTTCTTTTACTTTTTATCTACTCACTTTTTTACTTATTATATTTGTTTTTTTTTTCTTTTGTATTATTGTGATGTGGTTCCAACAATTAATCGTTGGCCAAAGAAAAAAAACAGAAATCAGATTAGAAATTTAGAGAGATAACCAGAATATTAATTCATATTTTTCATTCATAATCATTGTGAATACAATTTATGCTTTATATAGCCTTTACAAATAAACCAACACAACTTAAAATAAGGTAACCACCCCACTAATTACTTAACAACTAAAAATAAAAGAAAATAAATACATGAAAGAGCATGCATGGAAAATGGGAACGTGGGATTAGTGTGCTGCATGATTAACATGGGATTGGGCACGTAACATATTGTGATTTCTATTATTTCATATATCTTTGTAGTAGCAGTTAGTCACACTAGGCATAATATACATAAGGTCTTCATGATAAAACTAAGTGATACTAACCAATTACAAGAACATGGTAAAAGTAAGATTTCAGATTTAGTTGATAGTTCTTACAAAACAACAAGATGACTTCGAGAAACCGTATAAACACGTGTATGCCTTTCGCTTAAAATGTGATGCATAAGACAGTTATGTAAATGTCTATCGCACTCGCGTTACATGTCAAGCACCACATGCAAGTGCATTATTTACTTGTTCCAAAAACGTTAAAACAAATTTACCTAAAAAGATTCATTCACTATAAATTATGAAACATATCAATAATAAAAAAATAAAACTGAGGATGAAATTACACATTCACTATGTTGATTTTAAATGAAACAGATCTCATGTATTAAACAACAGCTGCTGTGGTGTAGTGATTATCACGTTTGCTTTACACGCAAAAGGTCTCTGGTACGAACCCGGGCAGCTGCATTACTTAACAGATCTATGTGTATGAACAGTTTTTTATAGCCCAAAGTTAACAGTCCGTTAGGATTAAACCCAATACCCTTCATAAATACAAAGCTAATGCAAACTATTTCTAATCCAAAGATCTTTTTATGTTTTAGAGCATTCCGAGTAGCTCCTCTATCTCCATCTCTATAAGAGCATTCCCACCAGATTCTCAATCTCTATAATTACACTAAAAAACACTCTCTCATATACAATTAACGAATATACTTTTTACCTCTTTATCATTATCTTTTCCCATCTCATCCGTTCACAACTACCTTCAAATATATTAAAATATAAATAGAGCATGAACAGTGTTCCTCTAAATTTACTCAAAATTTATAACTCTTTAAAATTTTCTCTCATTCACTCACAACCACTTACAGTCCTCTTTAGAGATTTCTCTCACAAAAATTTTAGAGCTGCTGAGAATACTCTGAATAAATTAAAAATCACTACATTTTCTCCTCATATACAATTAAATAATATTTTTTTACATCTTTATCATTACTTTTTCTCTCTCATCCACTCACAACCACTTTTAAATAATTAAAAAAATAAATGGAGAGTAAACAATGTTTCTTCAAATTTACCATCTTTTAAAATTTTCTCTTTCATCCACTCACAACCTCTTACAACCCTCTAAAAGAATTTAGAGATCACTCTCACAATATTTTAGAAGAGCTGTTGTGAATGCTCTTAATACCTTATAGCTTTGCTAATCACTATTAGAAAATGATATCTAATTTCGTGTGTTGATGACCTCTTAGATCATCATCTCTAAGGACCGAAGTTTTTCTCTAGAATCGATCTCAAATAAGGGTACTAATCAGTTTAGGGTCCGGGATGAAGATGCTCCCAAAACATTGTTTCATACCCAATATGGTCGCTCGAGCACCTTAGCCTTTACTTTTGGTGTAGTAAATGCTCTTGCTCTCATGAACCATGAATATTTAGATCGTTCGTAGTCGTTTAATTGATGATTCTCTAGTAGTTCCTAAAAGATGAGAACAACATGAAGATCGTCTTTGCACTGCTCTAGAAGCTTTACATGAAGCCAAACGCAAGTTTTCTAAGTGCGACTTTTGGCTTGAATGTGTGGAATTCTGAGGCTGGTAGAAGCCATCACTAAGTGGCCAAGACCCACGTGAGTTAACTGAAGTTACGTAGATTCTGAACGATTGATATCAGTGAGATATGAGATTTTAACATATCAATGAGGTCAAATAACAATCAGATCTGTTGTTTGATGCTCAAATAGTGTTACCGAAAGAAGAGCACATAAGAAAATCATATTAAACTGTAAATATAGAATCAAGGCCAAAGATGAATGTATTAATCTCGAACCAACAATTACATACTCATGGGAACAAATGGGCAGCCTAATGGCGTAGTGTATTAAAAAGGGTTACAGCTTACAAATGAAGTGCTAAACGAGCCTATTAATAGGAAATAGAAAGATTCGCATAAGATTTATGCAAATCTTTCCAGTTTTTCTAATTAACAGAAAATAAATTACAAAAAGCGAAAGTAGGCAGTTTTGCAAGGTATCTTCTAAGTTTCACATTTTAGAAGATTGGGATGATTTGCAAACAAGCCTTGTGAATCTTCCTTGACCCTTGCGTAACTATTGAAAGCCACAAGATCTTAATTAAGTTTTTTAGGCTCGTAAACTTCGGTCTTCTGTCTTCATGTTATTCCCTTGTTTGCATGCATTTAATTGTCTAAGTTGTCGTCCAGTTATAACAGTTATAACAGGAAACTTATTAATCAAAGTGAGTTACTAATTTTAACCAACGATTACAAATTAACAAAAGAAACATTTTAGAACTGAAAAGTTACTAAATAAAGTAACAACTGGGAGTTGACGCGTCAATGCTACACATAATCTAAACAACTAGCTTAACGGTCAACAGGAAATGAAAAACAATAAAAAGTAACTGTTGAAGTACAAGAACCATGGAGAAAAACAAACGTTACAATGATTATTTAAGAGTAAAGAGTACGCTTATTAGTGCGCTTAAAGAGACGTTTAGATTGATATGCAGCCTTCAAAACATCCATGAAAAGACCTTGATGCAGAATGACATAGAGAGTAACGGGAATGCCGGCCAAACTTGTGATGGTGATTGGTATCCATTCGAGTTTTTTATTGTAAAGTAAAAAGAAACTCGCACTGAATGCAATCATCATGGTTACAATAGAGAGGAACAATGTTGCAATACCATTCACTAGCTTTCTTGGTAACGATTCCACGAAATCATCTTCAGCATAACGAGATGTGAGGATAGACAAGAACATAAGAATCGAGGTAGATGAACATATTAATGAAATAGCATCAGATATCACAAAAATAATGAGGGATGGTTCTTTGTAGAAAAAAGGAATTCCGGTGTCTTGGTTGTATCCACCAGGAAGTGTAAAAGCCGCTGCAAATACAATGGTGGCTATAAGAGTTGCAACCACCATACATTGAGATGATGTATGCCTCATCCACTCCCCTCCTTCTTTTAGTAACCTTTCATGTGTCTCGGTGAACAATTCTTGTGGTGTTTGACCATCATTATTCTTCTTTTGTTTTAATTTAGGCGGGACCATTTTCTCCACCTCCTGCAACATATATATATATATATATTATATTATATCATATCATATTAATTAATCAAATATGTTAAATTGGTTTGCGTAAAAAGCAATGCTTTGATAACTAGTCTGGTAATGCGGTTTGCTATGGGCGTGGTTTTGGGGTGGGGATGGGGGGGGGGGGCTTATGGGGCGGCTTTGGGTTTGAACACCGCCGAGGGGCGCTAACTTAGGGGTGGCGCTATGGGGTGAATATGTGGTCCCTCTCTCTCTCTCTCAAAGAGATACATGCATACACATACATGCAACATGGTAAAGGGGCATTAAATCATAGAGAGGCGTTATGGAAAGGGGCAACAAACCTACGTGGCGATGACATGGCGGTGAAATGGCACTATATATAGAGGGGCTTTAAAGCCCCCTTCATAGTGAACAACCTAATAGAACCAACCCTTTACTATTAGATCAAATATAGAAAACCGGTAACTACAATATTAAAATTATGACAAAGACGAATCCAAATGATCTAGTTTACGGAAGCCAATTCTTTGTGTTTGCAAAGGGGTCTCAAGTCTCAACCAACCTGGTATTGAGTAAGATCTCATCACACCTGATTCAACTTCTGACAGGTTGTTTAACAAAATGATTTTCATTGCACATTTACAAGGATGGCGGACTAGGGGTATTTATATCACCGGAGATACACCTTTCTTGTCAAGACTTTTTGATTGTGTCAAGTTTAACATACCCAGATTAATAGCCAGAAAGGCAAAACAAACCTTTAATTTTAAACCCGCCCATTTGTATGTTAATGTTATTTGAGTGTAGTTTTATCACTTTTTATATCTATATTTACGATTACAATTATGAAAAATAGTTTTTACACATATCTATGTTTTTTTACACATGTAAATTTGTTATTACATAAATTATATATATATATATATATATATATATGTTGCATTAGATTGTAAAGAAATATATACCTTGTACCATAGTAACTCTCTTTGCATTTGGAAAGCAGCTCCTGACACATGTTGAAGTCTTTTTTGCTTAAATCTCTTCGCAACCATATGCAACATGTTATTGCCTTTATAGTCTTTCATAGGGGTTATTAAATCTTTCATGGCACCAACCTCAAATAACAACTTATAGATGTTTATTTGACGGCATCCGACTGCTAAGTGAAATATAGTTTTTTCTTTGTCATCCACTTTCCATATTAGATCAGGATATAACCGAACGAGCTCAACTATAAAGCCTGTGTTGCCCATTTTAGTAGCCGCAAAAAGAATTCGGGAAGGGTGAGATTTAGTATATTCATTTTTTGTCGGGGAAGAAGGATAACTCTTTCTTTTATATTCATTTTCAGTCTCGCTATCAGAAGCCATGCCGTTGTTTTCCCAAAGTTTTTTAAATAGTTGCTGGTCTTCAGCTTCTTCTTCTTCTTCGGATACGGTTTCCACCTTTAGAGTTCGCCCTCGAAGTATATCATCAATTTCTTTCTTAGGCATTATGACAATTTTTTCCCATATTTTTCTTAGAAATTGCATGGCTTCAGTATCTTTTTCACGGAGCCTTACTTTCACATTAAACACTGCAAAAACAGAAAACAACCTGAAGACCATCATATCACACTATTGAATAGTAAAATTCACAAATGAAAGGTACATGTTAAAGCTCCAATTATCGATTAAGAAACTAACTTCTTCGCAGTTCTTAGGTTTTATACTAGATTATCATTGGGACAAATTACAATGTTTGTAATCTATTTAACATATCTATCATTTATGAAACTCATAAATGCAAATTCAAAAATGTCCATAAAGCTAATTGACATAGGTTGGAATGAGTTTAAATGACACCCATATATCACCATATATATTCAATGGCTATATAGTATAAACAAGACGCAATGTTAAGCCCAGAACGGGGACACACAACTAAGGAGCCGAAAACTTTACAACAGGAAGAGTAAAAAAGTATACTGTCATAACAAGGGTTTATGTGCTGAAAGTATAATAAATAATTTTGATCAAATACAAATTAAAGTAATGTGCTAATTGTGCGAATCAAGTAGTATAAACTGTGTAATTATAGAGTAGTGTAATTACACTACGATTTAATTCCATTATTACACTACTCATATACTCAATCCGTCCAATAAAAAATGTTCGTATTTTCTTTTTTATTTTTCTCATTATAAATGTCCATTTTCAAAATTTATTAGCTAATTTTCAAGTTTAGCGTTAGACACACACCTAGCATTAATAAATAATAGAGAAAACTATGATTTGCCTCCCTGTGTAATATCGGTGGGGGGCACCATTAACCCCTGAAAACTAAATTTCGGGTATTGAACCCATGTGTAATATGGACGGACTCAATCTACCCCCAGCCGTAAAAATGAGTGGTTAAATGACATAACTACTCCTCCATCTTCATCTTCATCTTCAACATTCAAGACCCTAAATCCAAACCCAGAAATTCATCCATCTTCATCTACCCCAATTATCATAAACATGAATATAGCAAACCCATCTTTTATATATTTATCTACAACCAATTCTTCATCTCCAACCAATTCATTCAAACAATACATACTGAAACTCCATCAAAACAACACCCATCTTTTATATATTTATAGCACCCATCTTCTTATCCACTTCACCACCCCGTCACCGCCACCGTCACCACCATTCCGTCGCCACACCCCGCTCCCGTCGCCACACCACCGCTCCCGTCCGTCGCCGTCCCCGTAGCTCCCCTCCACCTCCCCGTCCTCGTCGTTGTCTTCGTAGCTATTAATCCATTTAGTATGTTTGGTAAATCGATTTACCATCTAATCATTCACACACCTTAGATATATGCTTTTTTTAGAAATTCTTGTATAAAACCTATGTGGTTAGGGGTTTATATCTAGATGAGGATGATGTTTGGTTTGAATTAAATGTGGTTCGTGTTTGGGTTTGGTGGTGGGAGGTTTTCCGGTGGACGGCGGCGGTGGTGGCAAAAGAGGAGGGATGAGAGTCTGAGGTTGTGAGATGATGATGATGACATGTGTTCATATTCTTATTATTATTATCTATTATCATTGTTATTATTATTAGATATTATTTTTATTATTATTTTTCAAATTACTAAATTGCCCTTGAACTAAACGGTCAACCAACGATCAACTTAAAAACATGGGTTCAATACGCGCAACCAGTGGCTCATATCAACATTATAAAAAACACATGGGTTCAAAACCTGAAATTTAGTTTTCAGTAGTTAATGGTGCGCCCGACGAAATTACACAGGGAGGCAAATCATAGTTTTCTCTAAATAATATTGATGTATCCAATTTTCAAGGGCATTATTGTCATTTAGTAAGCAAAAAAAAAGTAATCATTCAATCTACCTTGGAATTTGTGCTTTTCAAACCATTACTCTTTTAGTGGGACGGATGAAGAATATAATTGCATTACTTGATTTGCACAGTTAGCAAGTTTTTTTAGTTTATATAGGGGTAGAATCCGTACAAATGAAATTAATTTACTAAACATACAAATAATAGAGTAAGAACATTTTTGAACTAGAGTAATTATGTTATAAAAATAAAATAGTGTAATAATAATTACTAAAGGTTAAAAGTTATAGAGTAATAATAATTCCACTAATGTTAACATAATTACTTAGTTATTTGTTAACTTCTTATGATAAATGTCATTTCTATTTGGTCCAAATTAATAATCCCTCCGTCCCGGTCAAAGTGTTTTAGTTTGAAAAACACTAAATTTAAGGTAGATTAAATTATTGTTTTTTTTTCTTAGCAAATGACAATAATGCCCTTGAAAATTAGGTGCATAAATATTGTTTATTAATGTTAGTTGTGTGTGATTAAGGACAAACTTGAAAATTGGCTAATAAATTTTGAAAGTGGACATTTGTATTGAAACAAATAAAAAAGGAAATGTGGACATTTTTAATAAGACGGTGAGAATAGTGTGTGTGTGGATATAGTAAGTAGCACAAACTTACTTGACATTATGATTTTGAACACGTGTTTCTTTTTTTTTTCAAATGCGCCAGTGTTATGAGCCAAAGCTAAGAGTACATTTCTAAGTAACTTCTTCTTAAAAGGTAGGTTGGGGTAATCATCAACTATTTTTAAAGCAACATCTACATGAGAGTTTATGGACAAGAAAACTCGTTAGGAAATTATAAGTGCAATTGATAATACCAACTTGTAAGAACGAAATACTTACCAAAGATTTCACCTTCAACACATTTTTGCAGGACCCAACCCCGATTTTCATCGTCCCAACCATCACCTCTCATATGGTTAGAATTATCATACAGATAACGCACCATATCAGGTTTTGCAAATAAAGCAGCCATATAGAGTGGCATAATTTTATTGTCATTAGAGATATCAATCAATCCCCGATTCTTTTCCATCATTATCTTTGCTGTTTCTATATTTCCCGCTTGAGCTGCTAAAGTGAGTGCAGTATCATAGTTCCCATTTTGTAGCTCCAAATCATCCATGTCCATTAAATTTACTAGATTTTTTCACAAAATTTTCCACAGCCTTGGTACGTTCTGCTGAGGCTGCAATGTGAAGAAGTGTTTCCTTGTTTTCAGTGATCGCAAAACGTACCAATGGTGGCAGGTTTTTAAGAAGGGGTTCCGCAGCCTCCCAATCTCCTTTGGTTGCTGCTTGAAATAGTGGAATACCAACCTTGATTATACTCTTCTCTACTTCCTTCAGTTCAAACAATTTAATTAAACGCAGTCAGGGCCGACTCGACGATTTTGGAGGCCTAAAATGTATTCAAATGCATTCTGGGCCGACTCCACGAATTTGGAGGCCTAAAATGTAGTCAAACGTATTCAGGGCCGACTCAACGAATTTGGAGGCCTAAAATGTAGTCAAACGCATTCAAGGCCGACTCAACGAATTTGGAGGCCTAAAATGTAGTCAAACGCATTCAGGGCCGAGTCAACGAATTTGGAGGCCTAAAATGTAGTCAAACTCATTCAGGGCCGACTCAACAAATTTTGAGGCCTAAAATGTAGTCAAATGCATTCAGGGCCGACTCAACGATTTTGGAGGCCTAAAATGTATTCAAACGCATTCAGGGCCGACTCAACGATTTTGGAGGCCTAAAATGCAGTCAATCGCATTCAGGGCCGACTCAACGATTTTGGAGGCCTAAAATGTAGTCAAACGCATTCAGGGCCGACTCTACGATCTTGGAGGCCTCTTAGTCAAACGCATTCAGGGCCGACTCAACAATTTTGGAGGCCTAAAATGTTGCCAAACGTATTCAGGGCCGACTCAACGATTTTGGAGGCCTAAAATGTATTCAAACGCATTCATGGCCGACTCCACGAATTTGGAGGCCTAAAATGTAGTCAAACGCATTCAGGGCCGACTCCATGAATTTGGAGGCCTAAAATGTAGTCAAACTTAGTCAGGGCCGACTCAACGATTTTGGAGGCCTAAAATGTTGTCAAACGTATTCAGGGCCGACCAACGATTTTGGAGGCCTAAAACGTATTCAAACGCATTCAGGGTCGACTCAACGATTTTGGAGGCCTAAAATGTATTCAAACGCATTCAGGGCCGACTCAACGATTTTGGAGGCCTAAAATGTATTCAAACGCATTCAGGCCGACTCCACGAATTTGGAGGCCTAAAATGTATTCAAACGCATTCAGGGCCGACTCCATGAATTTGGAGGCCTAAAATGTAGTCAAACGCATCCAGGGCCGACTCAACGATTTTGGAGGCCTAAAATATAGTCAAACGTAGTAAGGGCCGACTCCACGATTTAAGAGGCCTAAATCGAAATGAAATTTTGTGGCGCCCTTTTATGACAACCGTGTGAAGAAAAAAATAGAATTCTCATAACCGTTTCAAACTCATGACCTACAACTAACCAACACACAAGTTCTACCACCAAATCTATATTTAATATTCATTTTTGGATTCGGAGGCCTTAACTAAGTGTGGACCTAAAGCCCTTTGGTTTTTGGGCCGGCCCTGACGCAGTCTCCTTTACTTTGGATTTTAACTATAGATTATTTGATTCAGTCCCATTCCAAATTAGTTACTTCACATATTAGTATGACATCCTGTTATAACATGATATCAATATAGAAACCAGTTGAGAAATTACCATGGAGTAGATCCAATATAGGTAGGTTCCGTGGTGATGGTGTTTGAGGAATCAAAATAGTATAGATTTTGGAAATGGCCCGATCTTGATGACCAGAGCTACTTGGGCTACTCATCCTTTAGGCTGCAATGTTATATCGATCGGTTAGTAAACTATATATATATATATATAGCTGGAATAATACAATCATGGGAACATCTAATATATAGCTGATCACAGATGTTCTTTCAGATGAATGGAGATCTCAAGTGCTTGCTTAATGCTTACACATAAATTTATAGACGTGAACTGAAGTCAACGTCCATAAAGAACTATTTTTTAAAGAATCTGATGACAGGCAAACCATTATTATTGGACAAAAGTGGCCCATCAACACAACACAAATTTGGACAATATAAAAACCAGGCCCCTTCTTTGTGGGCGTCAAAGAGGAGGTAGCCCCTTGAAACACCGCCTAGGGCCGGGCGACATAGGTGATTTGTGAGGGGCCCTTTCCAACCCCAACGGTCTTATGACCATTTCAATAAAAATATTAAATTTTGTTTTTTTTTTCCATTTTTCTCTTTTTATACGAATATTTTTTAGAAGTGGGGTTTATTTCAAACATTTAATCACAAGGAGTGTTTGGTGTTATTTTTAATCACAAGAGGTGTTTTTGGGGTTAATATTTGCGAATAAGAGAGTAATCAAGAGAGTAATCAGAGAATGAAAAGTTTTATGTCATAGTAAAACTATACTTGCCAATGCTAGTGTTGAATAAGAGTTAATTGTCATTACTAGTGGTAAATAAGTGGTTTACAGTTCTAATCTCCTACACCCCTATGTGTTCCCATATTTCGTCAATACTAACCCCGAAAATCCCTCTTGTGATTAAAAAAAAAATTCTCAACACCCCTTGTGATCAAATGTTTGAGATAAGCACCACTTTTAAAAAGTATTCCTTTATATGCCCATCTAATTAAACCCCTACTACAAACATCTCATTCTTTTCTATAAACTTATAAACTTTCTCCAAAATATGGATTCCGACTCATCTTCGACACCCGATTATACACACGACTTTATTACCTCGAGCCCGACGCTATTCTAGATTCGGATTCAGAAGATGAGTTGATATTTGGTACGAGCCACCCTATTGATCCATATTTTTTAAAAAGTAAGGTAGATTATGTAGAGAGAAATGGAGATTTGTGATAGATTTGTAAAATAATGTGGCAAATTGTGCGTAATTTTATAAAGGGTAAAAAGGTTATTAAATAGGTTAAAAAAATAAACTATGCTTCCAGCAGCATCCCAACATATACCTTCACGCATCCCGATGCCCAACATCTATTTTCTCTCACAAGTGGGCTCGCTTTGGGCCATTGGCGGCAACCATCGCGCGTATCTTTTGTGGTGTGCGCGACCACGCTGGCTCATGCCAGGGCTCTTTTGGCGGACCACATCGCCTCGTCTAAGGTACTTCACAAATAAAAAAATGAAACAATAAAATATTGAATTTTACAATTTAACTGCATAAGAAGCAATTGATTGAACAATGACATGGAACTTGTAGCATTCATCAAAATGATTTGTAAGATCCAAATGCTTTTAAAATTATTTGGAGTTTAATTTTTATATTTGTTTAGTGTGTGCTATGCACGGATAACATCACCGATTGTATAATGGGTGACGTCACATTTTTTCAATTTTCGATCAAATCCAGATTTTACGTTCTGTTTCTTAAATGCAAACGCCAAGTTGATGATCCGTTTTGAAAGTCAACCATAATACATGGATTATTATTATTGTTATTATTATTTTAATAGCTAATACTTGGATTATTAAATTCCATATTTGGAAGTCAACCATGAACCTAATACATGGATTATTATTATTATTATTATTATTATTATTATTATTATTTAACAGCTAATACTTGGATTATCAAATTCATTATTGGTTAATGATTTAAAAAAATATTAGAGGCCTCTTAAACTATAGCCATTGTTATAAATAAGCTATATATGTAACCAGAGCGCGGACAAGTTGGTAAAACCTGAGTGGTGGTAAAATACAAGTGTTGAGGTGGTAAGTTGACGTCAATTCGGTCGGTTTCAGTTACGTACGTTTACCTGAACTAAAACAAAAAAAACATATATTTAAGGTTGACCAATATGGTGGCGTCGGTCAGTAAAACTCAATCGTTGGTAAAACTTAACCGTTGTTGATCCCGGGCGTGGAGAAGTCGGTTTACACAAATTCGGTAAGCATTTGTCACGTTTGTTATGGTAAACAACATTCATTTGGTTTACTATTATAATATGTAATACTAATACAAAAAAAATGAATGCATCAAAAAGAAAACCAAATACGACAAAAAAATAATAAAAAAAAGCCGGAGAAATAGACAGGGTGTAAGGCGTAGCCAACTGTAGCACAATGAGAAAATACTGTATAAATCGTGTTTGCGGAAGCGTAGAACAACAAGTATAAGTTTTAAAGTCACTAGTTCACACTTAAATGCCGAGGCACTACAATTCATAATACTCAAAACAAGGCTTAGTTGTTTGAGGAAAACCATGCAAACATCATGCATCCTAACTGATACTAATCTGCATGTTAGTGACCTAAGAAAGACATGTTAAAAAGTGTCAACACAAAGGTTGGTGAGTTTACAAGTTTGTAAATAAGTAGAGTTCAAGTAATACCGATAATGTAAACAAAGTAAATATGTAGACCTCACTGGCTGCTACTAACAGCGTTCGCAACCGAAGCTGACTGTAAAGTATGCCTCCACCATATCTTATCGTAACAATGACAATGTTGTTCAGGATAATTCATACCCTTTTCTACAAACTCCAAACCTGCTAGCATGACTAGCCCGAGCAGGTTTTGTCAAACCCAGTAGTACTACTCAAATCTCCTCGCTATGTCTCCTATATACTAACGGTCCGAAAGCATATGACTTACAAGTTCGGTAAATATATGTACTATTAGTACGCACATGATATATAATATTACAATATCTAAAATTTTTGCAGCTATTTTATATAATTTACTATAAAACGATTACAATAAAGTGGCAGACAAACGGGCAACAAGCTGCGCCGCAACCCCCTTTTGAATAGCAAAGCAAATCCTGCTAAAAACGAAGCTTTGGGACCTAGAAGCTGAAGAGGTTCCGTGTACGACGCGCTGAACCCTACTCAAAAATTCCACAGCCTCTGGAGCCAGAAAACCAAATGTATCAAAGGCAAATGGTAGAAAGACATGTTGATTATCTAAACAAGCTTTCTCATGTTTAACAACTTTCCCCGATTCAGCCTTCAACGCAGCCTGACCCACAAGAAACCCACGGTCCCTGAGCCCAACAAGAGGAGACACTCCTGTAAGATCCACACAGGCGTGTTTCCCCCCTGCCCACCCGAACACAAGAATATCAGCTGGTCGTAAAGTAGACCTCCCTTCAAGAGGATCCGTGAGAAAGTTAACAGGGGCCTCCTTTTTAGCAGAAATCCCTGCCCGTTTAAGAACATCACACAGAACATCCCTAACCAGATCATGTATGTATTTAAAGCCAGACAATTCTTTGCAATGCACCGCATGGTCACCAAAAGAATCCAAACAGACCTTGCGACAAATTGGGCAAGGTTCATCCGTCGGGAACATAGGGATCATTAACCGGTACTTAAGGATAGCCCGATACTCCAAACCTGACATACGTTGGCCTAATCCTTCAATGGGGATGGCCGTAAGAAAATCCTGAGCCCGAGAAGCCCGAAGGCATTCAAACACCGCCTTTTGGCAAGGGGATAGATCAAACTTCACTTCTAAACTCTTGATGATTCCACTAAATAAGGCACTCGCCACAACATGTTGGGCTTTAGGGGGGGCAGTGTCCTTATTAGAGAACCCGCTAAGATCAAAATCTGGAAGTGAAGTATGTAAACGATCGATCGCACATCCATAATCAGAGTCCAACCCATAAATATCACAACCCCGAAGAATATAGTCTTGCAAACACCACGACTGTGCTCTCGAAGCCACAAAAGCATATGTAGATACATCCTCGGCCGAACAGAGACCCAACCCCCCATAACGGGTCGGAAGTGATGCTAACCTCCATTGGAGATCCCCAAAGAACGGACCTCCACAAACCACGATGTCCTCAATCGCCCTTCGAAGACCATTGTCAAATATAGAAACAGCTTCCCCCACATACATAGGTTGGCATGTTCTCAAACCGAACAAAAGCTTGGCGACTCCCATACATGAGCGAAGCAAAAGAAGCTCGCATTGAGGATCCCGAAGTCTTGGGAGACAGCTCATCAGTTCCACAGCGCTAGATGCCCTTTTCATAGCCAAACTGCTGATAAACCCCGCATCCTGGCTTACAGCACCACCAAGGAGTTTCACGCCAAGCACCGGCCTTCCAATCCCGCAAGGGAACAACCCCTCCTGTGCCTTCACCCCATTGCATGTTGGCCAAAATAACTCTGTTTTCATAACGTTTAATTCAAGACCCAAACGAGGCCCCTCAGACCTGATAATATCTAATGCTTTTGCTACCTCTCTAGTATCCCCGATAATCGTGCCATCATCCAAGTACCAAGCACGAAAGAGAAGCTTGCACCGATCTCTGATTTGGTGAACAAGTGGGTGCAAAGCTAAGGCAATAAGGAGAGGCCCAAGAGGGTCCCCCTGTTGAACTCCAGTGGTGGATTTAATGAAAGTATCACCCACATATAACCTAGCCGACTGCCCATATAAAAAATCCACCCAAAGAGAAATGGAAGGACATCGACTCCGGACCTCATGTAGAAGGGTCGTCCTATCTACTAAGTTGAAGGCATTGGAGAAATCAACAGTAAGCATAGCCAATGACCCATCCGAATGAAACTGATTTAGGAACCTGTTCACGCTATGAAGCACGGCCTCTGCCCCACTGGGGACTCCCACCCCAAATTGAAAGTCACCGAGGTATTTAGCCATCTCCTTCCCGACACCCCTCATAGCCACCTTAGAGACCAACCGCCTCCAAATGGCCCCAACGGCAATAGGTCTAATCCCATTGTCCGGTTTAAGCAACGGCGTAAGTGGGGCAGACGCAACAAACTCTGCCAACACCTTAGGACACCTTCCCCCCAAAAATAAATTAACCACCGCAGAGATAGCCTTGAGCAAACCATCCGCAATCGGAGACCCCTCTCCGCACAACGCATCTAAAATGTGTTGGGCTCGCAAACCGTCCCGCCCACACGAAGTCCCTTTAGGGAAAGACTTAATGCACCCAAGCACACTATCAACGTCCACGACAAGGGGAGACTCAGAAAGCAAGGAAGCAGGCATAATCGGAGGTGCCATGATGGGATGCTTAGACAACAAAGCGTTCAAAGTATCCTTACCGAAAGGTGCAACCCCTGAAGAGCATAATACCTTGACCGCAGCAGTGAAATGCTCGTCCGCAACTTTTCGCAAACATTGTTTAACATTGGCGCCCAACCCGGCGTTGTCAGACTCGGGTACAAACGCATCACCACCCGGGGCATCTCCTAGGGGTTGGTTAAAAAACGATATAAGGAGCTCAAAGAAACCGTCACGGTCACCCCAAGCGGATAGCGACCGTTGAATAATTCGGCATTGCTCAGACTTTCTATTGCCAAACCTGCGTTGCTGACGATTAGAAGGTCTGAAAACTCGTAAGGTGCAACGTGGTAAAAACAGTTTCACCCACGCCTCAACAGACTCTGGCATAGCCGCCACCTTACCCAGAGCACCCACTAAGGCTTGGGAAAAAGCCATACGACAACTATGAGGAATGTTTTTAACAGTCGTAATAGGAAGAGTGAAGACACGCTCAAGGAGAGCTACATCCACCTCCACCCTTCCCACCGCGACAACTTCCCTCCCAACATGTGGCTTCGCAATCCCCACTATATATTCCTCCACATCTCCCGTGACACACTTGTACCAGACCGACCCGTCATCATGATGGCACCCCCGATGGAGAGCATGTGACTCCATACACGCTCCACACATCCACCTACGCAAGACCTTTAAAGCCTCACCAACCGAAATAAACAAATCCAAATTTGTCGAGATCGCCTCCCGTAAGGTCTCTTTCTTGTCATCCGATGACAAATGAAGCCGCTTAATATGTGCGGCCAATCGAACCCCCTTGGACCCCGGTAATCCATCCGGGCAACAGTGGAAGCCTCTAAACGGACACGGCCAAACAACCTCCTCAATAGCCCCGGTCATACCACCCCCGACCCACAAAACATCCCGGTAGCCACGTACCACACCAAGAAAAATAATAATAAAACAAAACTCGAGTTGAGTTTGAGGAATGAACACCCGAACCAAAGAGGAAGGAGGAGAGCAACCACCCGTTGCCCTCCCCTCCTCAAAACACCAAAAACAAAGATTATTTCATTGAGGCATTTTGTCGAACACCTGGCGGGCAAACTATTTTCTTCAAAATTTTAGTTGATGATGATTCCTTTTCTTCAAAATAGTCTTTGCATATGATTCCTTTTTGAATGATGATTCCTTTTCGAACACCTGTAGCTGTAAACGGTATCGGATATTACGATCGGAATTCTGACGTCAGATGAATCGAGATCGGAGAAAGATATTATTATTGAACTCTGAATTATATATTTATAAACCACATTCCCTAATCACCATTTTAAAATTTTGTTTGTTAATTATATTTTAAGGTTCTTTTATTTATTATTATCATTATCTGTTATTGATAGTGATTTGTACGAGGTGTCAACAACCGGAATCTTGAAAGGTCTAATTGCAAAAAGAAAAAAAAATTGGACGAAAATCATCAAAAGATAAGGGACGTGAAACTCACCTTAGAGTTATGTGCTAAGAGTAAACCACAACTCCACAAGTATAAACCAGACGTCCCCATTTACTTGTTACATGTAAACTATAGGTGTGTTCATGCATTCATGAGGAAGCCTAAGTTTCTGACAATCTCTATATATCCTAATGACACTCTTAGGGTCGGATATAAAAATTTCGGGTTGATTTGTCGGTTTCGGTTCAGTTCAACAGTCAAATTTATACTAACAAATCGTAGATTAAACAACTTAACATGCAAACAAACTAATGTATTATATGATGTTTATTTTTGTTCGATATATAAAGTCGAAATCCGGACGTTATATACAAACCTTATATTAGCCATGGACGTAAAAGATACGTGGTTCATAATAAATACTTCGTCTTAGATATTATTTTAGGCATTTTAATTGTATTGCTTGTGATTAGGAGGAAAATTAAGTGGATGACGTCTTGTAAAATTAATAAAAGAAAATTTATAAAGTTCTTACAAATAAAAATGGATAATGTGGATTAGCATGGGTGATCAAAGTTTATGCAATAAGCGAGTTATGTGGATTTTAGAGTAGATTATTAGATGTTAAAAAAATAATAAAAAGTTGTTCTTTTATTGCAAATATTCAACTAAGAAGAGGTTCAGTAAATTATTTGCCTTAGGGATCCTCAGAGCGAACTCCTCCTGCTTAGGTCTTGCATGGGGTTGCTAAGTAGCTTTTTGGGTTACGAACATGCCACTCCCATATGATGGATGATGCGGTATCATGTTTTGATAAGGGGCTTCGAGAAGCCATCGAAGACATAGTTGTATGTGGAGGCCCGTTCTTTGGTGATCTTCAGTGGCGACTTGCATCTTTACCGATGCGCTTGGGGGGTTTAGGCCTTCTTTCGGCTCATGATGTTGGGGTTTACGCTTTTGTAGCGTCGAGGGCTCAGTCTTGGAAGCTACAGAATCACATCTTAAGGAATAGCGGAGTTGTCGACCTGGACTCAGACTACGTGCAGGCCCTGGAACGCCTAAATGGCGCTCTCCCAGACTTTGACATTGGCGGTTTCTCTAATAAGGACACCGTCCCACCAAAGCCTCAAAAAACTTTGGCGAATGCCCTTTTAGCAAAATCGCTCAGAGCCTGGGAGAAGTTTTTGGATTGTCCCCCCGACAGAAGGCGGTTATTGAATGCTTACAAGGTCCTCATGCCCAAGATTTTCTGACCGTTATCCCGATTGATGGCTTGGGCCAAAGCATGTCTGCGGTCGAGTATATGGCCATTCTTAAGTACCGTTTGATGGTCCCAATGTGCCCAGAAGACGAAACATGTCCGATATGCCGTAAGGCTTGCCTGGATAAATTCGGAGAGCATGCGGTTCATTGCAAGGAGATGCATGGGTTCAAATACCAACATGATTGGGTGCGGGACGTTCTTTGGGACATCTTAAGGCGAGCTGGGATATCAGCTAAAAAGGAAGCCCCCGTAAACTTCCTTACCACGGAAGGGAGATCCACTCTACGACCGGCAGATTTGCTCATCTTTGGTTGGGCCGGGGGAAAACACGCTTGTGTTGACCTCACAGGGGGTATCTCCTTTAGCTGGTTTGAGGGATAATGGGTTTGTAGCTGGGCAAGCAATGAAAAGGGCTGAAACGAAGAAGGTGGAGAAACATGCTAAAGCCTGCGAAGAGAACCAACATGTTTTTGTCCCTCTGGCTTTTGATACCTTTGGCTCCTTGGCACCGGAAGCTATCCGTTTCCTAACCAGGGTCCAACGGGTTGTGCATAGCAATGTGTCGACTCCAAAGGGGCAGGGGTATGTCTTTAGCAAGTTAGGGTTTGCAATTCAGAAAGGGATGGCGGCTGTGACATCTGCCCTGATCCGACCCGACCCAGGTACCCGTTTCTCTGACCCGATCTCTTTCTTTTATGATTTAATATTTATTTATACTTATATTTTACTTTTAATAATAATATATATTTTCCTTCCCGCCTCTTTCTCTCTCTTTCTTTCCGCCGTCCCGTCCCTCTTCCTTCTCTCTTTCCGCCTTCTTTTCCCTCTTGTCGCCGTCCCGCCCTTACGCCTTGTTTCCCTCCTCTTTGCTTGTCCTTTGGTTCTTCCCGCCTAAGGATGTCTGCAGCTCCACGCGCCAGACTCCTTTCATGGAAGCCTGCGTGGAGACATCCTGTTCCTGCGATACGTGAAGAGAACTCTTCTCGCAGCGCGCTAAGAATGCATGTTCTTCCCGCAATGCGCTAAGAATGCATGTTCTTCCCGCAATGCGCTAAGAATGTTTGTTCTTCCCGCGATGCGCTTAGAATTCTAGTTCTTCACGCAGCACGCTAAGGATTTGTGATTCTTCCCGCAGTGCGCTAAGGATTGTTGTGCCAGCCTTCGCGCTCGCGCACTCAGCCTTCCCGCGCTTAACCCTTGTATCTTCTGTTTAAATCTAGCCGTTTGCTTTTGTGTTGTCTTATCTTTTGAGCTGTTGACCTAATCTGCTTTATGTCTGAATAGTTACTTTCGGCGCAGCATGCGTACCAACCCCCATTGGTTGGTAGAAAAAGTGACTGACATTATCTTTTGAGATCTGCTTTTGCCATGCTTGACCAGTACCTTTATCTGACCCGCCCATGCCTGTTACTGTTCCCTGTCAGCTTTATCTTGCCCCCTGCAGCTGCCATATCTTTTGATATCTTTTGCTTTTGGATTCTTATGCTTTTTGATATCTTTTGCTTTTTGAGATCTTTTCCCCTTTTCTAGGATTGTGTTCCCTAGGGTTTCTCTATAAATAATAGTATTATTTTTCCTAACACATCACACACAAAACACTTAATCTCTCCTGTTCTCTTGCTCCTTGCTCTCTCTGCCGTCTTCCTCTCTGCCTCCGTCTTCCTCCTTGTTCTTCCTGCTTTTCCGGTAATATATATTATAATTTACTTATTAATTATGCTAACTTATAATCAAGACTTAAAACAAATCATTAAACAATAATCTTATTTATAGGTTAACTTGTGCTTGTTTAAAGTTGGTTCTTGCTTTATCTACCACCGCATCGTTTATCATGTGAGTTATCTCGTATCTAATCCCTTTTTATTTTAAATGCTTTGGGGATGTTCATGTGTTCATACAAAACTTGAGTCTTAAACTTGTTTATGAACTTTAGTCGCGCAGTATCCCATGTGTTGAGGACGTTTACTTGGCTGTTTATTTGTATGTGTATCATTAACCGCTTTGTTCGGCCTATTCCGCAGTTCCGTTGGTACCATTAGTTGAACACGGGAGACCTATCGTTTACGGTTTTCTTTGTTTACACTTGCACAGATGTTTTCTCGTTTTTATGCTCAATTGGGAGCATGGATTGAACTATGATCTATGAACTATCTTAGGCTTGATCACAATCTGATTACACCCTTGTTAAACTCTAGACATACACGTGTTGCGCGCAGATTTACTGTGATTATCTATGATTATCTATTAAACTTGATTTCTCACCAACACGCAAGTGTTTGACGTTTATTTTAACACATGTTCAGGTTTGCAGTAGCTGTTTTGGAGCTTGTGGACACGTAGGACGTTTTTACTTTTGGACCTAGAATTTAAAATGTATCAAGACAAGTTAATGTTGTTTGAATGTTATAATTTATAATATATTGATTCATGTTTAATTTATGTTTTTTTATTTTCCCCGCTGCGCGTGCGCGATAAAATGTGTATTAATAAATATTGACACCAATAGTGTCACGAGTAATGAAACAATATGTGGCGCCCCGATGTATAATCCGCCTTCGGTCGGGGTGTTACAGATTGGTATCAGAGCTCGTTGACTTTAGGATAGGTGGTTAGACGTAACGGCCTAGAATACCTAAGAGTCCCTTCTCGCGCATGAGAGAAATCTCATGTTTGCACGCTTATTGTTAATTACTCGTTATTTATGAATATGCTCGCACTTGCGCGGTATATGATTTTACGTTTTATTTCGCGATATTTCGATTTTTGTCGAATTTCGATTTTTATTGATTTTTCTTACATATTCGTTTGTTGGGTTTGAAAATCCGAAAAGTCATGGTGATACATGAATAGTTGATTTTCAATTTCCATTTACGATTATGTTCTGAGGTTGGAGACTTGAAAAGTCATGGTGATACATGAATTGTCAACCTCCAATACTCATTTTCTTGTATGTTTTATATTGAAGATTGAAAAGTCATGGTGATACATGAATCGTCAATCTCCAATACTCGTTTGCTCGTACATTTTAAATTGGGAATTCGGAAAGACATGGTGATACATGAATTGTCGATTCTTGATTCGAATTTGTTACCTTTATTAAGTCTGCATTTAGGATCATTTATTTTACTTTAACTCTTGACTGTAACTGACTCCGTGAAACCAAGCTTTATAAGATTATACTTTGCGCTAAGACATTAACCAAAATTAAAATTTTTATAGAATGCCTCCGCTATCTCGCCGATTTCAGAGAAGAGAAGCCTCGCGCATGCGTAGACAGCAACGTTCCCAGGAAATGGCCGCCGCGATAGCCCAAGCCTTGAGCCAAAACAACACCTCGAGTTATAACATTAAGTCCTTTAACGCGGGTAACCCTCCAAAGTTCACAGGTCTTGAAGGAGCCACCGTGATGCTCCAGTGGCTCGAGAAGATAGAAAACACTTTCCTTCACACCCAATGCCCCTCGGACAGACGAACCCTGTATGCTTCCAGTGTCCTGGAATCTAGAGCGCTTACATGGTGGAATGGAGTAGCTCATGCGCGTGGCGCAGAGGCTGCTTCTAGCATGACATGGGAGGAATTCAAGGAAATTCTTACGCGAGAATTCTGCCCTCCCCAACGAAGTTAAGCGCCTGGAGGAAGAATTCTGGAACTTGAAGCAATACAGCGGTGAAGCGCGCGAGTACGCGACGCGCTTCCACGAGCTAAGCTTACTGGTCCCTCACCTTGTTACCCCTTCACGCCGAGCCATCGAGAAATTCCTTGGGGGTCTCCCCATGGAAATTCAAGATTCTGTATGGGCTAGAAACCCAGTAACCCTCTCTGACGCCATCGAATTGGCCGCTGTGCTCAGCGACAACCATGTCAGAGCAGGAACCCTGTTCCTGCGGGGAACTGAGAAGACCAAACCCACCAAGACTGTCCCTGAACCAACAGAAACCAAACCAGAACCCTCAAACCATAACCAGAAACGTAGGCGCAGACAAGCCTATGCGCTTACCAACCCGCCCATTGTCCAGCAACCCGCTTACCAACCTCCAGTTTACGCGCCTAACCCACTGTCAACCTACCCAGCACCTCCTGTAGTCCACAACTATGCCTTAACCAATCCAGCACTTCCTGCCCCGCCAACTAAGAAGCCTTACACAGGAAACCAACCCTTTTGCCCAACCTGTAGACTTCATCACCCACCTCAAGTCCCGTGTCGACAATGTAACCGATGTGGCCGCGTAGGTCACTCCGTTGAGTACTGTAGAACCCCTCCCTCCAATCCGATTGCGCCAACGCCACCAGCCTACCCGCAGAATCCTCAACCAACCTACCAAAACCCACGACCCAGATCGTGCTTTAACTGCGGTGATCCCAGTCATTTCCGGAACGCATGTCCAAGACTACAAGTTCAGATTACGCAAGCGAATCCGGTGAACCAGATTTCAAACCAAGTGACGCGTGGACGAGCTTTTAACATAACCGCGCACCAAGCGCAAGCGAATAACGACGTAGTTAATGGTACATTTTTGCTTAACGGATTTTATGCATCTATGCTTTTTGATACTGGCGCCGATAGAAGTTTTATCTCTCGCGCCTTTGAGCGGAAGCTTGCGCGACCGCGCGATAACTTAAAAGAAGATTTTTCAGTTGAATTGGCTAATGGCGAAACTGTTTTAATAAACTCGGTAATTAAAGATTGCACGCTTAACCTTAACGAAAACGATTTCCTGATCGACCTCATCCCTATGCCTCTTGGAAGCTTTGATGTTATCATTGGTATGGACTGGCTCTCGAAGAATCGCGCCGAAGTTATTTGCGCCAAGAAGTTGATTCGCATTCCTCGAGAAAATGGTGATCTTCATATCTACGGCGAAAAACCCTCCAGTGGTCTTAAACTTATGTCTTGCGCCGAAGCCCAAAGACTCATGCGGAAGAAGTGTGTTGCATTTCTAGCCCATGTGGTTAAACCCGATGAAGAGAAGAAGCTTCGCGATATCCCTGTTGTGCGTGATTTCCCTGAAGTTTTTCCTGATGATCTTCCTGGTATCCCTCCCGCTCGTGAAGTCGAGTTTCGTATTGATCTTGTCCCTGGTGCTTCCCCCGTAGCTAAATCTCCTTACCGTCTTGCGCCCGCTGAGATGCAAGAATTGGCAAGTCAACTTCAAGAGTTGACCGCTAAAGGATTCATTCGCCCTAGCTCTTCGCCCTGGGGTGCTCCGGTGTTGTTCGTTAAAAAGAAAGACGGATCGTTTCGCATGTGTATTGATTACCGCGAGTTGAACAAACTCACCATTAAAAACCGGTATCCCTTACCGCGTATTGACGACCTCTTTGATCAACTCCAAGGTGCCTCCTGTTTCTCGAAGATCGATCTCCGCTCTGGTTATCACCAGTTGCGCATCCGCGATGAAGATGTTCCGAAGACTGCTTTTCGAACTCGTTATGGCCATTTTGAATTCTTGGTCATGTCCTTCGGTCTAACCAACGCACCCGCCGTTTTCATGGATCTAATGAATCGGGTGTGTAGGCCTTTCTTGGATAAATTCGTGATCGTGTTTATCGATGATGTTCTGGTGTATTCTAAGACCAAGGCCGAGCATGAGCAACATCTTCGGTTGGTGTTGCAGAAGCTTAGAACTGAGCAACTCTATGCTAAGCTTTCCAAGTGTGAATTCTGGTCTGATGAAGTACAGTTTCTTGGTCATGTTGTAAACAAGATGGGTATTCATGTCGACCCATCCAAGATTGAAGCAATCAAGAACTGGATTACGCCATCCTCTCCTTCTGAGATCCGTTCCTTTCTGGGCTTAGCTGGTTATTACCGGCGTTTCATTTCGAACTTCTCAAAGATCGCTTTGCCTTTAACAGCTCTTACGCACAAAGGTAAACCATAT
Organism: Bidens hawaiensis; assembly: GCF_021521415.1. Taxonomy (NCBI): domain Eukaryota; kingdom Viridiplantae; phylum Streptophyta; class Magnoliopsida; order Asterales; family Asteraceae; genus Bidens; species Bidens hawaiensis. Next base: position 75,094 of record NW_027499225.1, on the reverse strand, counting down.
ATTTGGGGCTCGAAGCAAGAAGAAGCCTTTCTGACGCTCAAGCGTTTGTTGTGTGAAGCTCCTGTTCTTGCGCTACCTGAGGGTAATGATGATTTTGTCGTGTATTGCGATGCATCCAACCAAGGTCTCGGTTGTGTTCTTATGCAACGAGGCAAGGTTATCGCTTACGCATCAAGGCAACTTAAGGTTCATGAAAAGAATTATACAACTCACGACCTCGAGCTTGGTGCAGTTGTTTTTGCCTTGAAGATCTGGAGACACTACCTTTATGGTACTAAGTGTATCCTCTACACTGACCATAAAAGCCTTCAGCATATCTTTGATCAAAAGGAACTTAACATGAGGCAACGCCGATGGAACGAACTCATCAGCGATTACGATTGTGAGATCCGGTATCATCCTGGTAAGGCTAATGTGGTAGCCGACGCGCTCAGCCGAAAACCCTGCCAGCTTAACTGTGTCTTGCCACGCACCCAGCTTCACTTCGCGCCGATTCAAAGCAACCTTGAATCGCGTATTCGTGACGCGCAGCGCGCATCCATCAGTAATGGTAACCTTCGCGCCGAGTTAGCGTGTGGCGCGGAAGCACTCTTTGTCCCTAATCTGAGTGGAATTCTCTGCTATCTCAATCGCATCTGGATCCCTTGTGATGAGAATCTTCGCGCTGATATCCTGAGTGAAGCGCACAAATCTCGGTATTCTATTCATCCCGGCGCTGATAAGATGTACAAGGATTTGCGCATTACTTATTGGTGGCCTGGCATGAAAAAGGATATTGCTGTGTTCGTAGCTAAGTGCCTGACTTGTTCTAAAGTTAAAGCTGAACACCAACGCCCATCTGGTTTGCTCGAACAACCAGAAATTCCTACGTGGAAATGGGAATGTGTAGCGATGGACTTTATTACCAAGTTACCTTTGACAGCAAGCAAACATGATAGCATTTGGGTAATAGTGGATCGATTGACTAAATCTGCTCACTTTCTGCCCATTCGTGAAAACTACCGTGTTGAGCATCTCGCGCAGCTTTATGTCAAGGAAATCGTCTGCCGCCATGGTACTCCTTTGAGCATCATATCCGATCGCGATGGCCGTTTTATATCTCGCTTTTGGAAATCTCTCCAATCTGCGCTAGGAACTCGCTTGGACATGAGTACGGCATATCATCCTCAGACTGACGGTCAGTCTGAGCGAACTATTCAAACTCTTGAGGATATGCTCCGATCTTGTGTTCTTGATTTTGGAGGTAATTGGGATTCACACCTGCCTTTGATCGAGTTTTCTTATAATAACAGCTATCATTCCAGTATTGGTATGGCCCCATTTGAAGCACTTTACGGTCGTAAATGCCGCTCCCCAATTTGTTGGAGCGAAGTGGGTGAAACTCAAATCACAGGACCCGAACTTGTTCAAGAGACAACCGATAAAATCGCCAAGATCCGTGATCATTTGCTGACTGCCAGAAGCCGACAGAAGAGTTACGCAGATCGTAGGCGAAAGCCTCTCGAATTTCAAGTTGGTGATCTTGTTCTCCTCAAAGTGTCGCCTTGGAAAGGTGTTGTCCGCTTTGGGAAGAAGGGTAAGCTTGCTCCTCGTTATGTTGGTCCATTCAAGATTCTCGCGCGTGTGGGAAAAGTTGCCTACAGACTTGACCTGCCGCTCGCGCTCAGTAATGTGCATCCAACGTTCCATGTTTCCAATCTCAAGAAGTGTTTAGCTGACGAGAACCTTCACATTCCACTTGATGAAGTTCAAGTTGATGAATCCATGCATTTCATTGAGAAGCCTGTTGAGATTATGGATCGCGAGGTTAAGCAAACCAAGCGCAGTCGTATCCCTATCGTGAAAGTTCGCTGGGAGTCCAAGCGCGGAGCCGAGTTTACATGGGAAAGGGAAGATCAAATGAAGATCAAGTACCCGCACCTGTTCTCTGCGCAACCTACTTCGAGATAAATTTCGGGACGAAATTTCTTAAAGTAGGGGAGACTGTGACATCTGCCCTGATCCGACCCGACCCAGGTACCCGTTTCTCTGACCCGATCTCTTTCTTTTATGATTTAATATTTATTTATACTTATATTTTACTTTTAATAATAATATATATTTTCCTTCCCGCCTCTTTCTCTCTCTTTCTTTCCGCCGTCCCGTCCCTCTTCCTTCTCTCTTTCCGCCTTCTTTTCCCTCTTGTCGCCGTCCCGCCCTTACGCCTTGTTTCCCTCCTCTTTGCTTGTCCTTTGGTTCTTCCCGCCTAAGGATGTCTGCAGCTCCACGCGCCAGACTCCTTTCATGGAAGCCTGCGTGGAGACATCCTGTTCCTGCGATACGTGAAGAGAACTCTTCTCGCAGCGCGCTAAGAATGCATGTTCTTCCCGCAATGCGCTAAGAATGCATGTTCTTCCCGCAATGCGCTAAGAATGTTTGTTCTTCCCGCGATGCGCTTAGAATTCTAGTTCTTCACGCAGCACGCTAAGGATTTGTGATTCTTCCCGCAGTGCGCTAAGGATTGTTGTGCCAGCCTTCGCGCTCGCGCACTCAGCCTTCCCGCGCTTAACCCTTGTATCTTCTGTTTAAATCTAGCCGTTTGCTTTTGTGTTGTCTTATCTTTTGAGCTGTTGACCTAATCTGCTTTATGTCTGAATAGTTACTTTCGGCGCAGCATGCGTACCAACCCCCATTGGTTGGTAGAAAAAGTGACTGACATTATCTTTTGATATCTGCTTTTGCCATGCTTGACCAGTACCTTTATCTGACCCGCCCATGCCTGTTACTGTTCCCTGTCAGCTTTATCTTGCCCCCTGCAGCTGCCATATCTTTTGATATCTTTTGCTTTTGGATTCTTATGCTTTTTGATATCTTTTGCTTTTTGAGATCTTTTCCCCTTTTCTAGGATTGTGTTCCCTAGGGTTTCTCTATAAATAATAGTATTATTTTTCCTAACACATCACACACAAAACACTTAATCTCTCCTGTTCTCTTGCTCCTTGCTCTCTCTGCCGTCTTCCTCTCTGCCTCCGTCTTCCTCCTTGTTCTTCCTGCTTTTCCGGTAATATATATTATAATTTACTTATTAATTATGCTAACTTATAATCAAGACTTAAAACAAATCATTAAACAATAATCTTATTTATAGGTTAACTTGTGCTTGTTTAAAGTTGGTTCTTGCTTTATCTACCACCGCATCGTTTATCATGTGAGTTATCTCGTATCTAATCCCTTTTTATTTTAAATGCTTTGGGGATGTTCATGTGTTCATACAAAACTTGAGTCTTAAACTTGTTTATGAACTTTAGTCGCGCAGTATCCCATGTGTTGAGGACGTTTACTTGGCTGTTTATTTGTATGTGTATCATTAACCGCTTTGTTCGGCCTATTCCGCAGTTCCGTTGGTACCATTAGTTGAACACGGGAGACCTATCGTTTACGGTTTTCTTTGTTTACACTTGCACAGATGTTTTCTCGTTTTTATGCTCAATTGGGAGCATGGATTGAACTATGATCTATGAACTATCTTAGGCTTGATCACAATCTGATTACACCCTTGTTAAACTCTAGACATACACGTGTTGCGCGCAGATTTACTGTGATTATCTATGATTATCTATTAAACTTGATTTCTCACCAACACGCAAGTGTTTGACGTTTATTTTAACACATGTTCAGGTTTGCAGTAGCTGTTTTGGAGCTTGTGGACACGTAGGACGTTTTTACTTTTGGACCTAGAATTTAAAATGTATCAAGACAAGTTAATGTTGTTTGAATGTTATAATTTATAATATATTGATTCATGTTTAATTTATGTTTTTTTATTTTCCCCGCTGCGCGTGCGCGATAAAATGTGTATTAATAAATATTGACACCAATAGTGTCACGAGTAATGAAACAATATGTGGCGCCCCGATGTATAATCCGCCTTTGGTCGGGGTGTTACAGCGGCGCAGCTTGTTGCCCGCCTACCTACTATGTTGATGTAATATCTATGTTTCTACTTCAATTAATAATCATCTAAAAAGTTGTTTTATTTGCACTTTACACAGTAAATTGCAAATGATGATTTAATACTGGAAGATAATATCATAATAATTCATGGATAATCATTACTTGAGCCAACCAATTCATCACATGAAAATTTACATTACAAATATGTGGTAAATTGGTAATTTGCTGACCACAAAGTGTTTCAATGATTTATACAGTGGAGGCTCGGAGGGTGTTCGAGCCGCATCATTAACCGGGGCACATAAGTTTCGGGGGCACAAGTTTTTTTTTATACATATTACATATATATGTTCTTTGGGGTTAAAAATAAGGTTATTTGCAATGGTTTATAAGATAATTACATGCTCAGAATTATTTATGTTTATAATAAATCGGTCGATAAAAGTTTTATCCATGTACATTAGCGAATAAAAAATTTTTGTTAAGGCCTACGAGCCTTTTTATTTTGGCTCGACCGAAGTATTTAAACTCTCGGAGACGACCATGTGTATATACTTATGAGTATACAACTACTTTATTAACAGAGAGTTTAAATAACAATATTTAAATAATTATACAATACAGTATAACCAATACTTTTATAAAGTTATTACTACATACTTCACATAATAATTTATGTACCTATATTATGAAAGTTGGAGTAACAATAGTGTTACATGTAAAAAAAAGTCAGGGGTATAATAGTAATTGTGTTCAAAGAAGTAGAGGGACTGTATGTAGAGTTGTCAAAGTTCAGGGATTTGTTTGTAAATAGTTGTTAGGTTGTTGAGTCGGTATATGAGTTAGTTGCGTCAATTGTAATCATCATCTGGATAATGAATTGAGTTTCCCTTTATTACGATTCTTCTTGTTCGATTCTATTCCTATCAAATAGTCACTTTCAAATAACCATCTTAACATCTCCAATAAACTTTATTAATAGAAATTATGTACTTTGCCTTCACTTTAACAAATTGTACGATTGTTGTCCTTGGATGTAAAGCTAGAAGACCGTATTGCCAATTTCCACCATTGGCCAAGGACTAGCGTAGTTGGTGGTCTGTTCGTATTAGCCTCACTTATTATTCGCCAGCCAGCTACTATTACAGAAAAATCAGCATAAAACCAACGATTGGATGGCACATGTGCATTTTTTCAGAGCAAACGTCTACCCCTATCCGCTTTATCCATTTAAATACAAAATACTCGTTTTACTAAAAAGATTTTTTTTTTGAACGACAAAAGGTTAAAAGAATACAAACACACGCCAAAAAAATGGAATTTTTATTTGGAATTAAACGATTACAAACACACACCAAGATTTTCAAGTGTGTACTATTATTATCTATGATGTTGACGCTTCAAATAAAGCTGGAGGTTGTTGAGTGTTCCGATAAACTTATAAACAATTTTGTTAGACATAGCATCTCCAACGGTGCCCACATGACGCCGTTTGAAGTTTCAAACAGAAGCGACAAATAAGTTTATCCGTTGGAGTGATACTGTTTCACAAGAATTGTTTATGGAGAACTAGGACAAACGGTTGAGATGGGTCCCCTCACATTTAAATCAATGTAAATAAAACTAGTATAATTTCCCGCGCTTCGTTGTGGAGTTAAAAATATGTTACGTTTTATTTTTGTATATGTCCGGTTCTTTATTTTTTGTTTGGCAAAGAAAAAAGAAGCAACAAATTTTATTAGTGACAATCTTTTTAGGTAGTTGTAAACTCTAATTTAATTGTTTTGTTAGTGGGCTAACAAAATTTTCAACTAAAGAAAGCAATTAACATATAGCATAACACATGTTTAAAAATTGTTAGAAGACTTAGATGTTATACTTTCACTTATATTTTCAACATCAAACATATTATACTAACAATCTAAAATCTTATGTTAACCGTATAGGTAAGGATATAACAAAATTTATTTAACCAAAATGTGCAAACCTTTTAATTATATTCTAACTACATAAATATAAAAAGAATAGAAATTAATATAAAAAGATGAGTGATTAGAATTTGATCATTTGATTAATAGTCATTTAATGATATGATGAAATATGTCTCTTTATAATTACAATGAATAATATAATTACAATGAATAATGATATGATGAAATAGAAACCGTGTATTACACGGGATAAATTAATATAATTACAATGAATAATTTAATACAAATAAAAAAAATAATTAAGTCTCTTTATATTATGTAAAAAGATGTATTACAAATATATTCGTTTTATCTCATCAAATATATTTGAATTTTAAATCAAGAATAAGTTATTCTATCATCGGTATACAATTGTATATTATGTTTAAAATAATATAATATGGCATAAATAATTCAATAAATAGAAATTGACCAATTAATACGATATATTGAATTTATAATCAATACTATATTTAGAACCAAGATTTTTTTCTTTTCCATCAATAGGAGATAAGTGATTTTGACGGAAATTTGATAGTAAAAATTAACCTCATAATGACATGTGTCCAGAATTATTTTCTTTTATTAGTATAGATAGATACTTCATAGATGACGAAATTTGTTTTCACTTTAACAGTGGTTTTCTTTTCTTACAAAAATAGTTAATAAATTACTCTTTTTTCCTTTAACTTAGTCCACTAATTATCACGTATGTATTTTTTTTTCTACTTATCAAAAGCTATAAGTTTTTAAAAATTTTATTGTAGTTGTGTTTTTTTAGAAATGTTGTATGTTTTAAATATAATTTTAAAGTGTGTTTTTATCTAATACTTTTTTTTTTATTATTTAATTTAGTTTGTATATACATAATATAAAATAATTCATTATAAAATATATAAACTGTTATAAGTTAAATAAGGGTAAAAGTAGGTAATGAGGTACAAACCGTTAAAATCACACCATATTGATCCATCCACCCAACCCAATCACACCATATCGATCCATCCACCTGACCAATTTGGTTTGTTGTTCTTCAAAACTACTTATGATAAAGCTGCTGGTTTGCTGTTCTCATGCATGATGTTGACGCTTCAAATAAAGTTGCAGGTTGTTGAGTGTTCCAGTAAGCTTTTTAAGTTGCAACTTCGAATAAAGCTGCATGTTGTTGAGTGTTCCCGTAAATTTTTAAGTTTGTATTATTCTTATGTCTGATGTTGACGCTTCAAATAAAGTTGCAGTTGTTGAGTGGTCCAGCAAGATTTTTATGTTGCAGCTTCAAATAAAGCTGCTGGTTGTTGAGTATTCCAGTAAAAGTTTTAAGTTTGTATTATTCTTTTGTATAATATTGACGCTTCGAATAATTTTATCAATTGGAGTGGTGTTGTAACGGTGGTTTTCTTTTCTAATAAAAATAGTTATCAAATTGCCTTTCTTTTTCTTTAACTTAATCCACTAATTATCACTTGTGTGTTTTTTTTCTTTCTATTTATCAAAAGTTGCACATTTTTAAAATTTTTATTGTAGGTGTGTTTTTTAGAAATGCTATATGTTTTCAATGTAATTTTAAAGTGTGTTTTTTATCTAGTAATTTTTTTTCTTGTGTAATAAATATTATGTGTGTTTTATTATTTTAATTTATTTTGTATATACATAATATAAAATAGTTCAATATACAATATATAAATTGTTATAAATTAAATAAGAGAAAAAGTAGATAATGAGGTACAAACCGTTAAAATCACACCATATTAATCTATCCACCAAACCCAATCACATCGTATGGTTTGTTGTTCTTCAAAAACTACGTCTGATAAATAATTTTCATAAAAACCAGACGAACCGGATAGCGAAACCAAACATAGAGATTTTTCATTCCAAGATCCAAACAAGCCAACCAAATCTCTTCATAATTTTACAACAATCAAGTCAACAAAACACCAATAAGGGTCCAATGTACATAACATATCAACTATTCAACTATATTTTCTTCACCAAACTAGCAAACTCACAACTCGGGTTTATTTTCTCGTCGTTATTTAAGTTTTTCTTTACATAGAATTCGTGCAATTCTTTTCTAATTTTCATTTTACAGTCCGTTTGCAGTGATCAAACGGACCCACAAAATGAAATTAAAAAAAGATATAAAACGATTAAAGATACAAAAGAATCTTACCTAAATCTAACTACCACACACGATATGTCATCTTTACTGTCTCGTTTCAAAGCTTCCGCTACTAACTGCTTAGCAGCCTTCTGAGGGTCCCGGATTTTTCTTGCAATATCTATTGCTTCTTGATTATCCATAACCTCGATTAATTTAATAAAAAAAATAATTAATAACCATACAAATGCTATAAAAGAATGTTGACATGATGTGTTAATAATCAAATTGTTACCTTCCAAAGACCGTCACTTGCCAACACAAGAAGATCAGTTTTGGTATCTACAAGCGTATCTTGAATAGCAGGGTCGGATCTCAAATGGGATTTTAGGCTTTTGTCTCCAAATGCACGCGATACTGCTAGTTGTCCGTTCACTCGAGGGACATCACCTGAAAAAAGTCAAAAACAATATAAAAAAAAATATATGCAAATAAAGAATACTAAAAATAAATAAATAAGGCTAATAAAGAAACATTAAAACAACGATTTGTTGTTTTGACCGGGCCCACACTGGCTTCACAGTACAATTACCAATGTTGTGTAATATATTACTAATACAATTATTATTGTTATTATATTATTCTTATTTAGGGTGAAGTTAAAATACAAAGGGAAGACAAAAATAAGAAGTGTGAGAAGGATTTGTGACCACACAAAAACCCCTTAAAAATAAATTCAAAAAAATCATAAAAAAATCATAACTAAAAATATAAATAAAAAACGAAAAAATTTATAAAACTAAAATGTTTCCGCCATCATTCCCTTTCAAAAAAAAATGACGAAAAGACACAATGCCGAGATCAAAGACACAATGACGAAAATGAACAAAAGACAGAATTATAACTAAAAAAAGACACGGTAAATCACAAAATATAACACAATGCCGAACAAAATTTAACACAATGTTGAGTAATATAACACAATATAAATAAAAAAAGACACAATCAATGACGAAAATAAACACAAAACATAATAATAAACAAAAAGACACAACGACTTTTTTCATTTACCATTCTGTTTTTTTTATGAGAACAAGAAAGACGGTGGAAACATTTTTATGTTTTTACTTTTTTTGTTTTTTTTATTAAATTTTGAGTTATGATTTTTTTTTATTTTTTTAGGGTTTTTTTTTGTGGCTACAAATCCGTCTCATTTTTGTTTCCCTTTGTAGAATAACTTGACCTATTATTATATTATTCTTACTATTTTACAACATAAGTTCTTAAAATCATAGTTTCTTCAAACTTGTTCATAAATTTTGTTTTTTTACATAATCAAAATTTTTAAAATTGTGACATCTTATGTGGCAGCAGACATGTCATCAACGACACTCACGAAAAAGTCAACAAAGTCAAACCTGGCATATTCGAGACAAACCCGCCTTTATGCTCAATACTGACTCTTTCTGTACTCGGTTCATGATCGGTACTCAACTGTATAGCTTCACCGCCTTTCGAAATAACCGCTCGAGAATCACCTAGATTTGCAACCCATAACCGTTGACCGTTTATAAGAACAGCTGTCACTGAGGTTGACCCGCCTTGTCCCAAGTCCGAATCGTGTGAAAGAATTGACGCGTCCGTTTTCTCATACGCTTTAGTTATCGCTCTCTTTGGGTCAACCCAAAACTCGCTCTGTAACATTAGGTCAAAGTCAAACATATGAATCATCTCCAAAACCGCTCGATTTTGCATAATGCATCTATTTTCGAAAACACAAGAATGATAACTTGTTTGCAACTATAAGCAAAATGTGTTAACTTGAAAACTTATTACTCGTGCGATATTAGAGCCTCTAAAGTCTAAAAGCTCGAATCGAGCCAAGCTTAAACGAGCTCAAGCTAAAAATAAGCTTGTTTAGTAACAAGTCTGAGCCCGAGCTTCACTTATCAAGCTCGAGCTAACGAGCCTATTTTATATATTATGTTACAAATGAATTTATAATTAAAACATATATAAAAATAACTAAGAAATGTAAAAAAATTAATTAGTAAATAATGAACAAGCTGAGATCGAGTTCAAAAAACTTCTCACGAGCTGAGTTCGAGCCTAGTCGAGCTTGGGCTCAGCTAGGCTTGTTTACACTTTACACCCCATATGATGATCCGGTTACTTATAAATGAGTTGATTTGAGTTACATTCTCACTAATAAGTCAAACACGTAAAATAAAAAAATATATACCAAAAGGTAAACGGATCAAGAGGGTAAAACGAGCTTAAAGTCACTCAAAGTGTATTTTAAAAACATGGAATTATCCCTTTTGACCTAAAAGCATTTTGACCCGTTATCTAACCCGGCCACTATAAAATCACACATTAGTAACAAGTACCAACCTCGGCCAAGATGTTATCGTACAAATGTTTTTGAAGATAAAAAGGCACGCGATCTCCCGAATGGCCATCGTAAATGGCAAAAAGCCCGAGTTCGTGTTCATCTATTTCCACAAACCTAGCAACATGATAATCCTCCATAGGATGATTAGCTTTTCCTTTGACTAACTCAAACCCGAACTTGATACCACCCTCATTGTTCTTCCCCTTACCGGAGCTATACGATGACGGGCCTCTTCTAAACTATGTACACAAACACAAACCAAAAATTATAATTTTCAGATTATTATTATTGGTAAAAAAACTAAAAATAACTAACAACTTCTGCAAAACCATGGTTTAAAAAGTCAACAAAAGTCACTCTTCAAGATAAAATTTTGATGGTTACAAGAATTCAAGAAATATAACTACTTTTGATCATCCAAATGATTTATTAATAAAAATGATATGTACAAATAAATCAAGTAATCATCAAGCAAACTCAGCATAGAATTACATTTAAAACACATAAAGATACAAACTTTCCAACAATTGATCATCTAAAAGCTATGTCACAAGACAGATAACTGTTAAAATAATTACCTGCAAACAGCATAATTTTCCATCAAATAATCTGCAGACACGAAACGATCTTTAACATCCATCAAATAAAGAACATAAGTTTTCGAAACAAATGATCGGAACCTTGTTATTACTATTGGTAAAAACCAAAAAATAACCAACTAATAATTTCTTCAAAATTCAATCATTGTTACAGAATAAAACATTTTTTACAAGAATATGATCAGTGTTCAATATAGCAGCAGCCATGTTTTAAAAAGTCAATAAAAGTCACTCTTCAAGATAAGCTTTAATTGGTTAAAAGAAATCAAGAAACACAGCTACTTTTGATCATCCAAATGACTTATTAATAAAAATGATACAACAAATAAATCAAGTAATGATCAAGCAAACCCATGTTTAAATTATACTTAAAACACATAAAAATACAAACTTTTTATAATTAAACATCTAAAAACTATGCAACAAGAACACTTAACTGTTAAAATAATTACCTGCAAAATCCAATCATTGTTACAAAATATAACATATTTTTTACACGAATATGATCAATGTTCAATTTATCAGCAACCATGTTTTAAAAAGTCAACAAAAGTCACTCTTCAAGATAAGCTTTTAATGGTTATAAGAAATCAAGAAACACAACTACTTTTGATCATCTAAATGACTTTATTAATAAAAATGATATATACAACTAAATCAAGTAATGATCAAGCAAACCCATGTTTAAATTATACTTAAAACACATAAAAATACAAACTTTACAACAATTAATCATCTAAAAACTATGTAACAAGAAAAATTAACTTAAAATAATAATAATAATAATAATAATAATAATAAATAAATACCTGCAAACAGCATAAGCTTTCCATCAAATAATCTTTCAGACACTTTGAAGCTGAACCCAGTAATAAAAAACTAAACTTTATCAAATTTACCAACTAAATAATAAAAAACCCCAAATTTTATAAAAATCCTAAATAATTTCAAGATTTCAAGAAATTGTTTGCTTCCAAGAAACAATTATGATAAAGAAAGGATGGTGTCAATTTTGTAGTCAATATTAATTCAAGATTTGAGGGTTAATTTGGGTATAAATAAATATATAAATAGTTATAAAAAGTTTCAATTTTTCTATATGCATTCATTGTAGAAGACCAATTCTAGCTTGACTTCAGATGTTTGTTGACCAATTCCGCGTGAAATGTTTTTTCGTATAATTACCATTTTGACCTTTCTTTATTTAGGCATTGTAGAGTCGTAACGAACCGAGCCTGAGCTTGACTAGACTAGGCTAGGCTCGATCGCGGCTTATTTTGACTTACGAGAGCTTGAACTCAAGTTTTCTTGTTTTGAGCTTTTTTTTATATTTTGAAAGTTTGAGCTCGGCTCGTAGTCGTTTACTCGTTTTAAACTCGGGGTTGGCTCAGGGGATTTATTATTTATATAATTACAATTATATACATTGTTATTTATTTTTATATATTTACATAAAAAACTCGAATGAACATAAGCTCGAATCTGGCTCGTGTATGTATCTTAAACGAGACAAAGCTCTGCTCGAGCTTGGCTTTGCAGTCAGTGGCGAACCAGGAAAAAAATTCACAGGGTTCGATAGAGGGTTGGTGCCAAAATTTTATAAGGCAATCAAGATTTTAACATATATATATATATACACACGCACCTTAAATTTATTTATTTTACGGGGATCAGCCGGCATATACACCTTTGGTCTGGGTCCACCACTGTGTGCAGTGTGAAACAATATATAGAAGTTCAAAAGAGTTAAAACCTATAAATACTCTTGTTAAGGCTAGACAAGCCTAAACAATATTCACATACAAAGCTTGAGATTGGGCTCGATAACTAAACGAGTTTTATATGAGGCTCGATTTGTGTCGAGCTTTTTATTGATCAAATCTCAAGTAGCTCACGAGCGGCTCGACTCATTTAGATATCTAATAGGGAGCATTGTTGGGCTTCGATGATTGTTAATATATTATATCTTAATTTTAATAATAATTATAAAATACTTGATGGCATTATAGATAGATATATGTAAAACATTGCATATGATATGGTTACGACCAAACTGAAGAATAAATGAAAAGATCGGACCGAATAATTAATTTGGTTATATGAAGACTATTTAGCATAACTTATACCTAATAAATACACCAATAAATAAATTAAATTAATTCTACTAAATATGTGAATTATTTTTAACTAGTACTTTTACCGGCGCGTTGCGCCGGGACAGGTTGGTAAAACCCAAACGTTGTCGGTCCCAAGCGATGATATCGTAAGTCGACGCAAATTCAGCCGGTTTCGGTTACGTGCGTTATTTTACTGGAACTACAACAAATAATAATAAAAATTATAAAAACTGAGGTGGGCCAATGGGGTGGTGTAGGCCGGTATAACTCGATGTCAATCTCGGGAGTTGAGGCGGTGAGTCTACGCAAGTCTGATCGGTTTCCGACACGTTCGGTATGGTACCAGAACTAAAACATAAAAAAAACAAAATCGACATTTGGTTGGCTTTCGTCATGTTCGTTACGACGGTGGTGGATCAGTGAAACCCATGCGCTGTAAAATAGGAGCTTTGTCGGTCCCAGTCGTGTAGTGGTGTGTCGGCGCGAATTTGGTCATTTTCGGTGTCATTCGTTATGGTAACGAAACTAAAACCCCAGTGTTGTAGGTACCATGTTTCGCGGCGGTGAGCCGACAAAACCATAACATTTTTAGTCCTGGGCGTTGCGATAGCGAGTCGACACAAATTCGGTTGATTTCGTTTACATTCTTTACGGTACTGGAACTAAAACAAAAAAGCTCGATTACACCCGGGTGTTGGTAAAACCCGAGCGTTGTCGATACTAGGCGTTGCGACGGTGAGTTGGTAAAACCCGAACGGTGAATCGACACAAGTAACCATTTAATAATTAAAAATAAAAAAACAAATTATTTAGCCAATCTCACGATGTCAAATAAACCAATAATACTCTTGCTTCGTCAAACTTATCTTTTATATTATATAATAATAGATAGTAGTGACTCAAGTTGAAATTTGTAATGATTAAGAGAGATTAACAATCGGTATAAATCAAGCTATAAACATGTTAATCATGTTGTTGTGTTGTGAAAGATACGCTAACGAGTTAACAAGTTGAGCGGTTTAACTAAACATGCTCATTTAAATAACAGATAAGACGTAACAACCTAAAATTAATTATTTTAGTATCACGTTAGAAAAATGTCAAAAATCATCCGGTTTCGCAATGGACTTCTCCGTTGTTTGTTCCTCAAATGCTCATTACACACCACAATCACTCTATAATTAATAATAAGAGTAAATTATGGTTAATTCTCAGTTTTAAGTTTTTTTTTTCTTTGCCGCTTCAGTAGAAGACACTAACACCGTTAGAATTATGTTGTTATGTGTGTATGAATTTACAAAACAAGATCATAAACTTGAAACATAAGCCATAAAGATAAGTGTTGTCATTTGTTTAATTAGAGTTAGAGTTGATCACATTTTTATTCTCTGTGTTTTTTGTAAGTTATGAAAATATACCCAAAAAAATGCAATTCTCTCTTATGTGCTCTCCATGTCTATCTATCAACTATTATCTATCTCTAAGTCTCTAGATCTACTTCACTTAGCTTAAAGGTATTTCTCTCTTAGTTACAATAGTAGTCTATCTTCACTATTGAAAAAATCATTAGCCACCAACCAAAAACAATAGAAACATATTAAAAACTAATGTATAAACATGTGATAAAGAGTTTATGGGACTAAATATGTGGATAATGATCAATTAACACCCCCCCCCCAAGTAATTATGATCAATTACCTCTCTTGATTGTTGTTCTTGTCTTGTCGGATTACCTGGGCTTCCAGGTCCTTGTTGTTCGTATCTAGTTGAATAAGTTGTTGTGCTTTCGTGTTGTTTTGTTTATCTTCGGTGATCGTTAACTTCAACCCGAGGATAAAGAAATACATAACTTCTATCCCAATGGATAGTTTGATGACTGAATACACAAATAAGTTGAGGTTTTCGGGTACGAATAATACCAACACAAGCGAGAGAGGTACAAGACAATGCCCAAAGTAAGTGAAAATAATGAGTGAACTCTTGTGGAGGTTCTTGTCATCATCATCATCATCAAAACACAAATATGCAATTGCGAACGCTAGGAACAAACTCGGCATCCAGATACACCACCAGATGTCGTCTTTGTGTGAACGAGCTAGCACCATCATTAAGTTGAAAGGAGCAACATACGCCAAGACGATATCAATAAATTTCATAATGTTTTTGGTCATAGGCGGGTGCTTTGTACAAAACAAAAGCACGGATGTGATTTCAACGGCAAATAATGCAACAATTGCAATGATCACAAACACTCCGTTTCCGTTAACTTGAAAAGCAGATAGATTTTTGTTTGTCATTTCAGTTCGGATAGCCAGTAATGCCGCCATGAAGCATATGCGATGCGAAGATAGAACTGGCACCAGAATACTAAAACAAAACAAAAACACGTAGAGGATAATTAATGAAGGAAATTACTCTAGATTAACCTTATACTATGAGCCAAAACCGAACTTACCGTGAACTGGAATATGATGGCCGCGATGACTCTTCCATGCGAGCTTCAAAACCTAACACCAAACAAAATAAAAAAAAAATCCACGCATGAACATTTAGATAATATATATATTTACTGTAGCTTAACTGCTTAACGTACAATAGTCGCTCAAAGACAAAAATACTAAAACGCTCAGCCAAAACCCTAAAACGCTCAAAACCGGTTTTCGTGAAGAATAGTAAAAAAAATGATCGATTAACGATCTAAAACTGTTTATTTCGATGAACCAATGATTAATTGGATATGTATTGATGATTTCATGGATCGATTTCATGAATATAAGTATTCTTATACCTAACATACGTTAAGCAATTATTGTATTCTATCTTTTCTCTATATGACTATATAGCAGTTGTATTGATCTTAAGCCTACCTTGAATCGGCCCTGATTGGATTAAAATCATTTAGAACTCCCGAAGAAAATAGAAGAAGATGAGGAAAAACCAAAGCAAACTAAACTAAACTGATTATTAATTTGTTTGATAAAAAAACCTAATACATCCAAAACAAATTAACTAAGCCGCACGCATATATATAAATAAAGGCCCACAAGACCTAGCTAATCCTAGTTAAACTTAAATTCCAATTCAAACTAAAGGATAAACCAAACCATATATAATAATTATCTACACCCGTATGCATGGATAATTATTAACAAATAAATAAACCACCCAATTTTTAACTTAAAAAACTATTATGATACATGTGACATTCGTCAAACTTGAGTCTCGATTTATATTCGTTTTGTAAACTTTCATATTGTAAACCCGACACAATACTTTTAAAAGCTTATATAATTATTGTATAACATTATTATATACCTCGACCATAAAACGATGTTCGTCATATTATAGTGTCGTTAAGAAAACATAGAGGGTTTAAAATGATTTTCGTAAACTAGTTATAAGCTTTAGAAACCTTTTAACTCGTTTTAAACATGATTGAAACTTGAGGGGCCTTTTGTGAAAAATATGCATATATAAACCAAACTAAACCTAACCCTACCATATTATTCAAACAAACTACCAGCCGCCACCCCACCTTTGTAGCCGTTTTCCGGCGGCCGGAATCAATTCCGGCGACGCCAACCTCAGACGCACCACCACCGACTTCCGACGCACCATCACAAACCCTAACTCTAACTCATCTAACCCAGCCGCCACAACCTAGCCCTGCTTCAGCAGCCCCTCTCTCCTTCCGCTCGTTTTCCGGCGAGCAAACCACCACAGAACCCCCACCATCATCCCTTCCCCTCTGTTTCGCTTTTTCCGGCAGCCGATACCCCTTCCCGTCGGTTTTCGTTTTTCCGGCGACCGGAATTCCGGCCGCCGTGGTCTCTCTCCGCCTCCGTTCTCTCTCTCCCAGTCTTTCTCTTTATCTCTCTCTATCTCACCGTCTATCTCTATCTCTCTATCTCTCTCCGTCACTCCGTCTCTCTCCCGTCACTCTCTCTCTCTCGTTCTCTTTCTCTCTCTCTCTCAGGCAGCAGCTCGTCTCCGGCGGCCCTTTCCTCACCTCCGACTTCGAATAAGGTATTGAAAGTTAGTGTGTGTTAAACTTGAGGTCACGGGTTCGTTTTCCCTCCGTGACCAACCTTGGTTTGTTTTTATTAATAAACTACTCAAGTTAATATTACCAATTTTTATTAATATGATATTAATTATCTAGATTTTATTATTATTATTATAATAATTATTGTTATCATAAACAAGATAGTTTTTATTTTTATTATTATTATTATTATTATTATTATTAACAAAACAAATATTATTATCATTATTTTCATAATTTATATATTATTGTTACTATGATTATTATTATCATTTTTATTATGATTATTAAGTAATATTATTAAATTCTATTATTGTTAATATTATCCACTTGTTTTATTGAACCAAACCCCATGTCGGGCCTAGTTGTCGTTTAACGTCAGTGATACTCGAGTTATATTTTTATCACTAATACTATTAGTATTACAATATTATAAGTACAAATTATTATCTTTAATATGGGGCATATAATTATCATAATAATTATTATTATTAGTAAAATTTCGTAAACCTAATAATAATGTATTCAACAACAAAAGTAATAATTATTATATTTATTATTACTACTACTATTATTAGTTTTAACTACATTTCTCATTTGGTAGTATTACTATGTATTATTATCATTATTATCTTATGTATAAATATATAAATAAATATATATATATATATAACATATTCTAAAATCATTGTTATCATTTTTATCTTTATCATTAATAATATTATTATAAACTTTATTATCAATTCATTTTTATAAAACCGAACTCCTGATTTAAATCCGTCTTGTTTCTATTTAATATTGGTTTAGCTATTTAAAAGCTCAATCATATAATGTTATTTTATTTTAAATTATCAATTAAGTACGCGTCCCTAATCGTTAACAAATTTACCGGTAACCTGATTAACAACCGAACCTTCTCGTTCAATGTTTCAAATGGAGTTTCAACTAAAAGTTCAAGTTCATTAATATATTTTATTTATTCGTTTTCATTTAGCTTTCAAGTTGGATTCGTTCGTTTCGTTCGCAGGCTTTCTACATTTCGATCATTTATTATCTCTCGATTCGTCAATCGAGGTGAGTACATTTCATCCCCCGTTTTCCCTTTTATGTTTTGGGGGTAACATGCATACGCATTCAAAAAAAGAATGATTTATTATACATTTTTCTCAAACCACAAACTTTAGGGTATATGATACTTTGAATACTTGATCTTTTGTGTGTTATATGCCTCATATGCTTTACGTGCGCGAGTGTTTATTTTTATGTTGTTGTTGAGCCTCATTAAGTATGATCATACGCTCCCCTAACTACTTAGCCTTGTGCTAGTAGAATAGAGCCTCATTATCCGAGTATGTCGGTTGTTACCGAGTAGAAAGGATCCTCATTTACATATGTTTTATATGCCACGATTGATGCTTTTATTTATAGTCTCATATACGTTTGTGGATTCGCTCATATTATATATACTCAAACTATGAAATTGCTCACCAACATACGTGTTGACAAAATATTATTTTATACATTGTTACGGGTTTGACTTTTATCGACTTGAGGACTTGACGGAAAACGTTACAAAGACTATTAGGATATTAGTAAAACGAACAATATATTTTTTTACTTGTGTTCAATTTGTTTGTATGACTAAGATGTGTTGTTTATTGCTTTGTGAAATAAATGAGTTGATTAAATATTTTCACTTTAATAGTGTCTTGTGTATTTGTCCAATCACGTTGCACCCCGGCATGTTCCGCCTTTGGTCGGGGTGTGACAGATTGGTATCAGAGCCACAAGACTATAGGATAGGTGGTTAGACGTAACGACCTTGAATAGTCTTTACCTTAGGGTCCTTATACGTGTTGCCTATACGTGTTTACCCTACTTGATTGTTCAATACACTTGTTTATTTATATACTTATTTGTTTCATCAAATCGCATATATACACAAATACTCGAAACATACTACGGTATCCTTACCTTACTTTTGTTTAATTTTATATATACACATACACACACTTTCATAGTACTCCAAGGTATCCTTACCCTAAAACACAAAAACATTAGTTTTTATTGTGTTTTATGGATCACGAGCTTAACTTGGATCCTGTTGTTTCAAATCTCCTTAAAGATTGTCTCAAATGAAATGACCACTTTAAGTTGTCGAATGCGAGCGTTCCGCCCGCCATCCTAATTTTCGGTGTTAAAACAATAGAACTACGGTGATTTCGTGGACTAGTGCTTTGACATGACGTTGTATTCTGATTTATTGTTTTTTGTTACAATCGTTATTTGAGTCGAATATATGAAAAAGACGCGGTGGTACGTGCACATGTGTAGACCCCAATATGGTATTTTTTTTGTTATAAAGGTTTTTAGTGTCGGAATATCAAGTCATGGTGGTTCATGCACGATTTTCCGTCAAAAAAATCTTAAAACATTATTATTACATTTCAAGAATTTAAACCATTTTTCCTTCATTTTGTTATAAATCTTTATCACAAGTCTTTATTTATAAATGTTATATTTTTCTTATTGTTAATAATTCTTTTATATCTCGATTTTATTTGGTAAAGTTTTATACCATTTCTCATTTTGATTTCACGATGATTTTTATTACAAATTTCGTTCATTATGATCTCTTCGATATAAGTTAAATATATATATATAATCATATTAAGGAGGTTTTTATGATAAATTGCACCTCAACTTTCCAAGTAAATTTTCCTATTGTATAAACTTTAAATTGACTTTGAAGTCATTGTACAAAAATTTTTATAAAATTTAATTTTTATAACGATTCCGTTTATTTTGAACGATCACTTCAAAATTTTAATTATTTAAACTTCTCACGACATTTTAAATTACACCACATTATATATTACACGTGGTAAAAAAAAATAATAAATAAGTAAATAAATAAATAATTTCGCTACCCAAATTTAGTTTCATAACAACTTTCATCTTGCAATCTTTGGTTCATTATAATTTTTCGCAAATAAAAATTTACATCATGTGATTTTACGCGTTCTAAAATTCTTATGATAGTGTTGTCATGATGTTTCAAGGATATCACAAACTTATAGCTTGTAATCTTCTTGAAACCCTCATGCAAAACTTCATAGAAATTCTACTTAAAAAAAACAAAAATCGTTTACTTGTGATTTCTCGATTTACAATGCCGGTCATTCTAACTTACCATGATATATTCGTAACACGATATTACATAATGAACTTGGTAAAAAAAAATCTTTTGACAACTTTGTATTCCCAAAAACGACATTCATCATTTAATATTGAGACCTTATAACAAATTTTAACATTTAATTTACGTATTTTAAATTTCCTCATATGCAAAAAAAAATAATAATAAATAAAAAATAATAATAAATTTATTTTAATCTTTATAAAAAAAAATTGTGTGATTCACACGCGCGGATCTCAAAAATTCTATTTATGTAATATATATTTATACATATATTAACTTGTAACTTTAATTATCAAAATTTTCATAGATGTTTAAAACATTAGTTATAAATTATGATATTTTCAAATTAATATTTATTACTAGTCGAAAATCTCCCTATACACAACCACAAGTTCTCAAACACCCGTATCCCACCTCAAACTACCGCCTTAAATCAAACCACCCTCCCACTTCAAAAATTTCCCGAGCACTCAAACCTTTCCTCAATATGAACGAAACCTAACACATCAACGTTATATCCTCACCTACCCAAGCCCCATGCAAAATCCAAGATGTACAACATTAATCCAACAAAATGCCTTAAATACCGACACTCCCACGCCACGAAAACCTATCAAACTCACTATTCTAATACTTCAAAGACACCGACAAACACACTCACAAATGCCTTGAACATATACAAACTAAAGTTTACCCAACTATGACTCAAAACCCTTCGACCCACGCTACGTCGAGTCAAAAACCATATCGCCACACCGTTCCCATCCAACATGGAATTTGATATCAAATAGCAACCTAAACGCTCTTTACAAAATATATGTATAACCAAACCTCCACCCAAACTAGCCAAGATCAAACTATCCAACTTATCAACTTAACCCGAGCTCAAATAAGCAAAAACCTCACCCATCAGCCCAACCACTACTCATATAAATCATCCAAGTGTAACTCACTCAAAAGACCTAGACTCAACGAACCCCATTGATTCAACTCAAGAAAAAAACTCAACTATCCAAACGGACCTAAACACTTACACTTACCACAACAAAAAAAAATCCAAACCATTCACCATACGAAGCTTAAAACCTCTCCCTACACATGCAAGCTTCGTTTTTCTCAGATTTTTTTATTTATATATATACAACTAGTATATTTATAACAACCTCATGTGCTCAAATAATCACTTTTAAATTATAAACTCTAAAAATATATATATGGTATTGTCATGACAACAAAATTTTAATATGAGGAATTGTTTTCAAAAAGATTATTAAACGATTATATGCGTGATTACAAGGTTTTAAATATTGTCACTTAAGGTGATAAATCTCTTAATAATTTTTTAAATACGAGGTTTCATTTTGATTGTTGAATGCGAGATTTATTCAATAACAAATTACAACTCTCATCATTTTGCAAAAACTCAATGATCATGACTCTACAAATCTTTGGGGGCATGTTTATAAATATTTTACATTGTTACACAAATTTTGTCCAATAACGACTTATGTGAATTATAACATCTTATTATCGCAAGCATCATTTCTTCATGAATTATTTTCATCACAACCGCTTTATGCATACAAATTCCTTTAAAAAATTGGACTTACAAGATTTACACTTGATAATGATCAAAACGTTTCTCTAGCGACGCGATACAGCGATATATTGATATTATTATATTCATTTTCTTGGAAACAATAAAACGACTTTACTTGAGATTTCATTTTCGATGTTATTCTTATATTTTCAATGAGTATATAAAACGCGATTTACATATTTAGTCATTAATTCGAGTCACACAATTATTGCGATTTTTCTTCATTGATAAGATGTTTCGACGACAATATTACGCACATGAGATTTCATTTTGGTGTTTTGATTTTGACCGAATTCAAGTTATTCTATGACAATTTGTGTGATACTTTTGAAACCTCAAGTTCGCTAAAAAAAATTGTTTATTTTTCAAACGATATTTCATAAATTTTGTTAGTCATATTTGAGCATTTATGCTTTTCAAGCAAGACAAGATTCTATGCATTATTTTACATCATTTCATCTAATCCATTAACGGCCTATGTGTGGCTGTCTACAAGTTTTGGCGCTATTAGAAACCGTTATTATAATGACGATTATACAAATAGTTTCACAATAGTGGCCGTATTCATGTTTTATCACATTTCATTGATTGTTTTGGTTGTTAATCAAATACTATTTTATTTATATTAATACACGTATGCGTCACCCCAAAGAAACTCACCTCATTCTCGTGATTTCACGCAATCGTATTCTAAATTACTTATAACCCCAAGATTTTTTATTATTATTATTATTTTTTTCACGTGTGAAACTCATCGTAGGACGTTATTGCAAGTTGTATAATCGTTTATCCCAACCTTATGTGATCATTTATTGGACTTTTCATTCCTATTTATCGGGTTTCATCTTATCAATTTTATTTAGTACCTCGATTTATAGACTTTGGTAATTATCTTGATGACTTCTGACTTCGAATCTTATTCCATATTGTTTACCCTAAATTTTATTTATTTTTATTTATTTGATCATGTTTACTTAATTTAAGCCAAATTGTTATTTTCGCCTTGGTTTATATTCTAAGACTTTAAACTGTTTCATTTATGTATCCCATTTTCCTACTTATTAAAAAGTCAATCCCGAAATTCTCAACCGCTAGTACTGTTTTGTCAATATTGGAAAAATTCAACAAATTTATTTACACATCTATTATTTAAAGATTTCAAAATAAATATGTCTCTTAAACCACACAATGGAACGAACCATGTGGGCCATACGACGATCGAAATAATTATGGGTGCACACTTAATTATCGAAATCCCGTACGGAAGCCGTAGTAAGTACGCTTGTGTGCGATAACTCAGACCCGAGAATGATAGCGGAAAAACGATGGAAATGCGAATCTTGATAAAGGCATGGTGTATACGCCGCTGGTACATCCTATATATAAGTGCCTTTATCGTGTTTCTCATTTGTAGCGTTTTTCGAGTCATGCTAGGATTTGACGTTATTCTTTTGCTTAAAATTTGTTCATGCAATTATCTTACTAAAGACAATGTTCGTTAATAACTATTTTTTTTTCTTTAAATTTATTTTAATTTCGGGATGAAATTTCTAAAAAGTTGGGGATACTGTGACATTCGTCAAACTTGAGTCTCGATTTATATTCGTTTTGTAAACTTTCATATTGTAAACCCGAAACAATACTTTTAAAAGCTTATATAATTATTGTATAACATTATTATATACCTCGACCATAAAACGATGTTCGTCATATTATAGTGTCGTTAAGAAAACATAGAGGGTTTAAAATGATTTTCGTAAACTAGTTAAAGCTTTAGAAACCTTTTAACTCGTTTTAAACATGATTGAAACTTGAGGGGCCTTTTGTGAAAAATATGCATACATATATAAACCAAACTAAACCTAACCCTACCATATTATTCAAACAAACTACCAGCCGCCACCCCACCTTTGTAGCCGTTTTCCGGCGGCCGGAATCAATTCCGGCGACGCCAACCTCAGACGCACCACCACCGACTTCCGGCGCACCATCACAAACCCTAACTCTAACTCATCTAACCCAGCCGCCACAACCTAGCCCTGCTCCAGCAGCCCCTCTCTCCTTCCGCTCGTTTTCCGGCGAGCAAACCACCACAGAACCCCCACCATCATCCCTTCCCCTCTGTTTCGCTTTTTCCGGCAGCCGGTACCCCTTCCCGTCGGTTTTTGTTTTTCCGGCGACCGGAATTCCGGCCGCCGTGGTCTCTCTCCGCCTCCGTTCTCTCTCTCCCCGTCTCTCTCTTTATCTCTCTCTATCTCACCGTCTATCTCTATCTCTCTATCTCTCTCCGTCTCTCTCTCTCCGTCACTCCGTCTCTCTCCCGTCACTCTCTCTCTCTCGTTCTCTTTCTCTCTCTCTCTGGCAGCAGCTCGTCTCCGGCGGCCCTTTCCTCACCTCCGACTTCGAATAAGGTATTGAAAGTTAGTGTGTGTTAAACTTGAGGTCACGGGTTTGTTTTCCCTCCGTGACCAACCTTGGTTTGTTTTTATGAACAAACTACTCAAGTTAATATTACCAATTTTTATTAATATGATATTAATTATCTAGATTTTATTATTATAATAATAATAATAATTACTATTATCATAAACAAGATAGTTTTTATTATTATTATTATTATTATTATTATTATTATTATTATTATTATTGTTGTTAACATTAACAAAACAAATATTATTATCATTATTTTCATAATTTATATATTATTGTTACTATGATTATTATTATCATTTTTATTATGATTATTAAGTAATATTATTAAATTCTATTATTGTTAATATTATCCACTTGTTTTATTAAACCAAAACCCATGTCGGGCCTAGTTGTCGTTTAACGTCAGTGATACTCGAGTTATATTTTTATCACTAATACTATTAGTATTACAATATTATAAGTACAAATTATTATCTTTAATATGGGGCATATAATTATCATAATAATTATTATTATTATTAGTAAAATTTCGTAAACCTAATAATAATGTATTCAACAACGAAAGTAATATTATTATATTTATTATTATTACTACTATTATTAGTTTTAACTACATTTCTCATTTGGTAGTATTACTATGTATTATTATCATTATTATCTTATGTATAAATATATATATAAATATATATATATAACATATTCTAAAATCATTGCTATCATTTCTATCTTTATCATTAATAATATTATTATAAACTTTATTATCAATTCATTTTTATAAAACCGAACTCCTGATTTAAATCCTTCTTGTTTCTATTTAATATTGGTTTAGCTATTTAAAAGCTCAATCATATAATGTTATTTTATTTTAAATTATCAATTAAGTACGCGTCCCTAATCGTTAACAAATTTACCGGTAACCTGATTAACAACCGAACCTTCTCGTTCAATGTTTCAAATGGAGTTTCAACTAAAAGTTCAAGTTCATTAATATATTTTATTTATTCGTTTTCATTTAGCTTTCAAGTTGGATTCGTTCGTTTCGTTCGCAGGCTTTCTACATTTCGATCATTTATTATCTCTCGATTCGTCAATCGAGGTGAGTACATTTCATCCCCCCTTTTCCCTTTTATGTTTTGGGGGTAACATGCATACGTATTCAAAAAAAGAATGATTTATTATACATTTTTCTCAAACCACAAACTTTAGGGTATATGATACTTGGAATACTTGCTCTTTTGTGTGTTATATGCCTCATATGCTTTACGTGCGCGAGTGTTTATTTTTATGTTGTTGTTGAGCCTCATTAAGTATGATCATACGCTCCCTAACTACTTAGCCTTGTGCTAGTAGAATAGAGCCTCATTATCCGAGTATGTCGGTTGTTACCGAGTAGAAAGGATCCTCTTTTACATATGTTTTATATGCCACGATTGATGCTTTTATTTATAGTCTCATATACGTTTGTGGATTTCGCTCATATTATATATACTCAAACTATGAAATTGCTCACCAACATACGTGTTGACAAAATATTATTTTATGCATTGTTACAGGTTTAACTTTTATCGACTTGAGGACTTGACGGAAAACGTTACCAAGACTATTAGAATATTAGTAAAACGAACAATATATTTTTTTACTTGCGTTCAATTTGTTTGTATGACTAAGATGTGTTGTTTATTGATTTGTGAAATAAATGAGTTGATTAAATATTTTCAATTTAATAGTGTCTTGTGTATTTGTCCAATCACGTTGCACCCCGGCATGTTCCGTCTTTGGTCGGGGTGTGACAATACCCCTATGAGATTGGTATTGATTGGGATTACGATTCCGAGAGGCAGAATATATAGCGCTTGAGACCGACAACAAATCCTCATGTGGTTTTATTTTATAATAATAATAATAAATAATAATAATAATAATAACATCCGGTTCTTGCACGTCAGGGGGTACGATCTCAAAGTGGTCGAATAGTTGACTTTAAACATGGCCCCAAAAGGATAGGTTTACACGTGAGATCCTCATGTGTTTTAAAAAAATATGGTGCTTACCTTTTAAAAAAATCTAATAATTTAACTGATTGAACTATTATGTAAAATATGGTGCCTATTTTTGGTTTCTCGGTCAGAAATCTTTTAGAGCTTTATAAGAACATCTACCTTGGAGCAAGTAAAAAAGAGGTGTTCCATGGAATTATCATAATCACCTGTTGGAGACTTTGGAAGGCGATAAACGAAAAAGTGTTTGAAGGAAAGGAGATTAATTTGAAAGAGATCATGGGGGATATTAAGGCAAAGGGCTTCCATTGGTATAAGTATAGGTATAAGCAAAGAGCTTTAGATTGGTTGAGTTTGTGTAATTTTGATTTCATGTAACTTTTTTTCTTTTTGCGGCTGTCCTCTGGGTTGTGGAGGCTTCCGGTGGGTGTTTTTGCCGGTGTTCGTGTTTATAAAAGTTACCCGTTCAAAAAAAAATTATAATAACATGTTTCGGGAACAACCTACAACAAAACCACACCGGACCACCATCACACCCCTTGACATTTAAGAAGAGTATTGAATCTTCTCCTCTTTCAAATAATGATAATCGATTCTAACTCTTCTAACCAACGGAGTGCAACAATAGTACCTTAGTCACCATAAAATTCTTTTGGGTTATAGGTCTTAAAATCTTTAGATCGACAAACCTTTTGCGTCTTTTGTTTCTTGATTTTGATGTATGTGTAACTTTGTCACTTCGTTTGTGTTTATATATTTTGTAATTTTATTTATTTTATTTTTGTATGATAAAAGTAGTTTTAAAGTGTGTGTGGATGTTACATGTACATGTTATTATATGGCAAAGATATAATTAGGTACACAATAAACCACCATTCTCTATTTTTTTCCTTATCTAATCAAATATGTGTTTTGTCACTTATATTAGTATTTTTATATGAAGGTTAAATGTAGTTGAGATCATTTGCACTTTAATTAAGAATATTTCTCCTAGCATTAATGATGTCAAGAGGTGTTAACATTTAGCTATGATCTTAAACGGTAAGTTTTCCTGTTCTTTTTGTGAATTGGTACTTTTACAGTACAACGAAACCTGATGCACAACATGTTTCCGGAAAACATATGTGTGGGCCATAATTTTATCATATGTTTTTTGGGATATTTTATCAATCATAAATACACATGTTTAGGTTTTGGGTGCTTATATCCTTCTCCTGAAACTTGCATCGGGATATGAAAGTTTGAAGTGTAAGGAGAAATATAAGGGTATAACGGTCATAGTGTAAAATGTTTCTTATAAATTGAGTAAATAAGAAATTTTAATTTTGTTGCATGGGTGTATTTCATATTAATTTATGACACAGAATTGTAGTTTCATCATGCATGTGTGTGTGTGTGTGTGTGTCGGGTGAAAATTCTTTGAAGTCTTGATCAACCATACTACTACTAAACTAGTATTTGTTGTATTTATGTTATATTTTGTTTCGTCAATGGATTTTTTTTCAAGTGTCTAATTGAAGGCTAAATGGTTTGTTTAGGATTAGTGGATTTTACAAGTGTTAATGTTAGGCGGATAGTCATGGGAGATAATGACTCGCCATCAGTTTTGGATTGTTATTTTAGTGGCATTTGGCCCGTTGAATCATTTCGGAAACATAAAAGTCAAATGGGATGTCATCTCTTGGACGCCGGATGGTTATGTGGTAAGATTTTTTGTAGATGTTAAGCATCTTAACAAAACGAGCGGGTTAAGAGATTGGGTTCAGTTTTAGTCGAAGATGAATGACAAGATTCAAGAGTTTTTGCCTATTAAAATGTGCGTTTTTTACAACTTTTATTACATTATACACTTTTCTTTCTAAAGCACAATTAAATTGGCCCATTATAAGTAAATTAACAAATTATGTATCATGGAAAAATGGGCCGGTACAAGATGGGTTTGTGTCATAGTGGATTTGGGTTAGGTTAACCCAAAAGTAAAAATATGATTACAATTTTAATATTTAAATTTAAAGGGAACTTTTTACCATTTTCAACTATCCATTGTACACTTCAAATTTTCTTACCTTTACGAAAACAAAAACAAAACACAGCTAGAATCAATGGATTATTAAGTAAATAAAGAATTAAAGTATTATGTATCTTCACAGAATGGGCAGCAACAAGATGACTTAGGGTCATAATGGGTTTGGGTTGTGTAGTCCCAAAACACACTTCAAGTCTAAGATGAATATTAGAATGATCAATGATGTATGCTGAAGAGGTATGTACCCGCCTCAACACCGAGCAAGGCGGGTCAACCCACAAGATAAAGACATTATGAAGGCACAAAGCCAAAACCTATGCGCATGGCGCATACAAAACATGTTCAGGCATCATATGCCCAGGCACACATATGCTCGCGCATCATATATGCGCGCGGCGCATCAGCGCGCGGCGCATATCACATGCCCGTGTATATCGCATCTGCCCAGGCACACATATGCTCGCGCATCACATATGCGCGCAGCGCATCAGCGCGCGGCGCATATCACATGCTCGTGCATATCACATCTGCGCATGAAATATCTGCGCGTGAGAATAAAGAGAAGACCCCGCGCATCCTCAGGGTGAGCGCATATCATACGTGCACATCATCAACCTCGTCCTTATCCAAATCAGGATTAGGGCAACCTTGATTGTGCACATCAGACAACCTTCCAGAAGGCATCTTTTTAAGGAGAAAGAATATGCTGATGTTGATAGCTGCCAAATGAAAGGTCGACAACTCAGCATGACACATGTGCTACCACGTGATTACAACCAACGAGAAAGCGCCAGGTGTCCCAAAGGACACGTGGCGCAGTGCGATTGGAGGAAGCCAACGAGGTTGAGCCCAACCGGTGGTAACCCTAGCACTATAAATACAGCATCAACTCCACTTTGATGGCACATTCATACTCAATCATTGACAGTTACAAGCAGTGATCACACATTCAATCATATTGAATCACATTCATTCACAGTCAGTTACATACAATCACACAGTCTCACAACCAAAGGGTATTGAGCAATTAAGAAATACTCTTGAGATTCTCCGACACACATTATTATCTTCTCCACAAATATACTGATTCTCACGCCGGAGGGTTACCCCAAAGAGGACCCCTCTGTCCCTTTCTGATGGGTAAGTAACGGCGCTGTTCATTTTGTAGGTGGAAGAACACTGATCCAGAAGAACCATCGGTGAAATAGTATAATCACACCCGAGGAAAGTAGATCTGCTACCAGTGAGTAGATCCACGTTTCTTCATTGGCGCCATCCACTGTTACAAACGGCAATCAGATCTCATCAGATCTATAAAAAAAAAAAAAAAATCAATCACCATGGTTTCTGGAGTTCGTAACGTTGATCAAGCTCTGGAGGATATTGAACGTGAGGGTGTTAACGACGGACAGCAGGTTCTGAGGGTTCCGCGTGATTCTACGCGTACCACCAGCAACCGTCCCTTCGTCACAACCCCTCACGGCCAGACTGAAACTCCTCCAGACGATCTCACGTTACAAAATATGGCCGGCGCGAAGCTGAAAGGACCAATGGGTCCAGAAGATGAAGCAAATGATCCGAATGAATGGCTCATAAACGAGCAGCGGCGTCTGATTGAAAAGTACAACGAAATGGTCAAGCAGAAGAAGCTAGCCGACCAAACACAAAGGCAAGCTTTTGATAAGCAGACTACAAAGAGGCCGCGCGCGCCGGAAGAAGGACATTCTGTTCACACTGCACACACTGAGTTCAGTGATGAAGAAGTGCATAGCATGAGGAAGACACGGGATACTCATGCAGGAGGCTCACAGCTACGCGCGCCTGTGAACATGGCGCCTGGAGCCAGAGCAGATCTGGATCTGCACATGCCGTACAGCCCACCGGTCAGAGGGCAAGTGGACGTAACCACGCCCTACAGACCAGCCATCCTGGTAAAACACTCAAAGTTTACTGCGCGCATCGCGCAGGCTCCCATCCAGCACAAGACAAAGATGCCAAGTGGTCTGGGCAAATATGATGGCACAACAGATCCAGATGACTTTTTGCAAGGTTTCTATAACACGGGAAACCTAGAGAGCTGGACGATTTTCAGAGGGTAGAACAGGGGACTCCGAAGCAGCCCCCGGCGCAGCCTCAGCACCTTGTGGCGCCTGTGGCTCATCTCCTACCGTCGCCGGTTCTGCAAACATTCAAAGGAGGAAAGGTTTAATAACAATTCAGCCAGATGAAGATAAATAAAGTATACCTGTTGCAGGCGCGGCACTGCTTCTCTCTTCAGCCGCGCGAAAGGAGGAGGCGACGCCACCATACCTCAAGTGGACAGGAGGTCTGCCCACTCTCACAGGCAGAGAAGCTAAAGAAACCTTGGTGGTAAACACCTGGGTTTCCTTAGGTCCCTTCGTTTGAGCATGGGGATGAGCGACAGGGGTGTCATCTTTCTTCTGTTTCTTACTGGCCCCTGCGCCAGATTTCCCCTTAGCTTTGCGCTTTAGTAGGGGCGCCTCCTCTTCCTCCTCCTCCTCTTCCGCGAGCTCTAGCTCGTAGTTTTCAAGCGCATCTAAAAAAACAACCAACAGAACTGTTAATAAACTTGAATATTCTAAAGGAATGAGCATAAGTGCGAAGGTTTACCAGGCGCGTCACTGTCAAAGTCAAATTCCAGATCCACTTGGATGAACATGTCATCGAAGCGATCTGGGAAACCAACTTCCCCAGCGCCAAGCGCGACGGAGCCACCCTCCACTTGTTCATCATAAGCGGCAAGGACATAATCCTTGGTGACTGCGCAAAAACAAATCAAGTGATATCAGCAAAAGAATTATGTTCGCGCAGAAAAAATAAATAAACCAATGAAATAAACTTACACAACCCGTCGACTTGGATAACGGGCTCAAGCGCGCTATCGGCCCAAAGCTTACTCATGCCGACCCCAACCAGCGCCTCCTCGCAAATTTTCTTCGCGGGGGATGGTTCGGCGGTCAGTTTCTTAACCCAGGCGCCAGTTGGGTTCTTGAGGACACCCTCATCCGCAGGCGCAGAAGAGATAGAGCGCATGGTCATACGGATGGGGATCACACCAGCCCTTATGTAAAAGAACCTCTCAGACCAGTCATGAAGGCTCTTGAATGAAACAGTGGAGCACTTCACCTTCTGACTGCGAGGAATGAAAGAGATCCAATTGTCCTGGATCTTGGGCTTGTAAAAATATTGAAAGCGCCGAGGAGTGGGTTCCTCGCGCTGGGATTTGCACATGAACTCAAAGTGAGTCACGCGCACGAGTCCAAACGGATGGACTTGGGATATATGAATCCCATAGAACTTCAGCAGTGCACCCACAAACCTTGTCATCGGGAGACGAAGGTTGCAGTGGGTGAAAAAGTGGCTATATAGGGATATATAGCCGGCAGGCGGGTCCGCCGCCGTTTGCCCGGACCTAGGCAACATGCAGCCAAACAGGGTGGGAAAGCCCTGAGAGGCGATGAGGTTGTCGAGATCGGCCTGCTTCAATTTGCAGAGGATTTCATTCCACCTTTTGGTGGCCTTGGTCCTCCCTACTTCCTCCGATGTGGTCTCAACAACCCTCTTCCCTTTCCCCTTTTGCTTCAATGTCGACATCACCACAGACTTCACACGGCGTCTTCGAGAGGCAACAGAGGTGATTGAGGGGCTAGACGAGTCTGAACTATCAGACATACAACTGCACCAGCAGATAATCGAAAAATCGAAAAGATAAATATACTCAATTCAGAATATGAAAGCCAGAAAATAGAAAACTTGAAACAATGAAGATGAAGATAAAAATTTCCTAAGGGCCTGCTTTTATAGGCCCAGGAGAGAGAAATGTGGCAGCTGATCGGATTTCACGCGCCCCCACTCGCGGGTACAAGCCAACGAGGGCGCGACACGTGTCCCTAACACTGTTGAGGGGACATAAAATTGTAACCGACCTGCCACGGAACAGAGACGCGCCCCCACTCGCAGGTGCTAACCAATGCGAGCGCGACACGTGTTCAGGACAGCTGTGTGAGGGGACATGAAAGGCAACTGTAGCACCTCGAGCACACGAAACGTCTGACACGTTTACGGCGCACGTCACCACCAACTAACCATGTGTTTGGACCCTTCGTTTTCAACCAAATGGATAGAACTTCGCGCAACGATGGAAGCAACCAGGAAAACGACAAAACCCCATTAAAAGACAAAAATCAGTAAGTCTAATATCCATCTTACCGCGCTCGCGCGAGATAAGACACACATTAGACTGGGGGGGCTTGAAGAGGTATGTACCCGCCTCAACACCGAGCAAGGCGGGTCAACCCACAAGATAAAGACATTATGAAGGCACAAAGCCAAAACCTATGTGCATGGCGCATACAAAACATGCTCAGGCATCATATGCCCAGGCACACATATGCTCGCGCATCACATATGCGCGCGGCGCATCAGCGCGCGGCGCATATCACATGCCCGTGTATATCGCATCTGCCCAGGCACACATATGCTCGCGCATCACATATGCGCGCAGCGCATCAGCGCGCAGCGCATATCACATGCTCGTGCATATCACATCTGCGCATGAAATATCTGCGCGTGAGAATAAAGAGAAGACCCCGCGCATCCTCAGGGTGAGCGCATATCATACGTGCACATCATCAACCTCGTCCTTATCCAAATCAGGATTAGGGCAACCTTGATTGTGCACATCAGACAACCTTCCAGAAGGCATCTTTTTAAGGAGAAAGAATATGCTGATGTTGATAGCTGCCAAATGAAAGGTCGACAACTCAGCATGACACATGTGCTACCACGTGATTACAACCAACGAGAAAGCGCCAGGTGTCCCAAAGGACACGTGGCGCAGTGCGATTGGAGGAAGCCAACGAGGTTGAGCCCAACCGGTGGTAACCCTAGCACTATAAATACAGCATCAACTCCACTTTGATGGCACATTCATACTCAATCATTGACAGTTACAAGCAGTGATCACACATTCAATCATATTGAATCACATTCATTCACAGTCAGTTACATACAATCACACAGTCTCACAACCAAAGGGTATTGAGCAATTAAGAAATACTCTTGAGATTCTCCGACACACATTATTATCTTCTCCACAAATATACTGATTCTCACGCCGGAGGGTTACCCCAAAGAGGACCCCTCTGTCCCTTTCTGAGGGGTAAGTAACGGCGCTGTTCATTTTGTAGGTGGAAGAACACTGATCCAGAAGAACCATCGGTGAAATAGTATAATCACACCCGAGGAAAGTAGATCTGCTACCAGTGAGTAGATCCACGTTTCTTCATATGCGTTTTTTTATTTATGTTCAACGATCCATTACACACTCTTCTGTCAATTTTTTTATCTTTACAAAAAGAAAAACAACTAAAATCACAAGTAAACTAAGTCCACTAACAATATCTTACGTATAATGAGTGTGGCCTAGCCAGCACTTCATATAAAACTGTTAAACTGCCCAAGAACATAAA
The DNA here is from genome assembly GCF_021521415.1 of Bidens hawaiensis. NCBI lineage: Eukaryota > Viridiplantae > Streptophyta > Magnoliopsida > Asterales > Asteraceae > Bidens > Bidens hawaiensis. Next base: position 41,184 of record NW_027499225.1, on the reverse strand, counting down.
CAAACGTGAACCGCTGCAGCTGCTGCATAAAAACAGTTTTAACCGCTGCAGCTGCTTGAGATGATTATTGGCAAAAAAACAAACAAAACGGCTACAAAACCAATTCCAACGGTCATATTATGACATGCTGAAGCTGCTGCATAAAAACAGATTTAACCGGGTTTTTTAACCAGTTTTTTTTTTTGTCCGTTAGTGGTTTAACCGGTTATATAACCGGTTTAGGAAAAAAACCGGTTATATAACCGACGCAGTTACACAAACTCCTAACCGGTCTAAAAAAACGGTTTTTCATGATAACCGGTTCCGGTTGATTAGTTACATAATCAGTTTTTTTTTTACATCCCACACAACCAACCCACCCCCCCCCCAACCCACCACCCCAAAGCACCCTCACTGCACCCCGGTCTTAGTTTAGTTTTGTGGGCTATGGGCCATGTACTGCCTAGAAGGTCGACCAAAAGAGTTTCGCTACTGTTCACAAAAAATACTTTTTTGTGGGCCATTCCATTGATTTCCAAAGCCCATGTAGTTTGATTGAGTTCCTTGCGTAGTTGCGTTCAGTGACTTACACGACCGCTGTTGACTAGAGGTGTAAAAAACCTGGTTTGGGACCGGTTCATGCAAACCGACCCGAACAGGTTTCACCGAAAGTGGTTCATGATCCGACCAAAACCGCCGATTTTGTATCGGTTACCCTTTTGAACAACCAAACCGGTTTGAGGAAAACCGAACCGAACTGACTTGAACCAGGCCGGCCTATCTTGCTTCTAAACCATCTTATAAACCGAACCGGTTTGGGTCAAACCAGTTTTGACTAGCATTTGACCAAACTGGGTCGGTTTATAAGCCGGTTCGGTTTGAGAAAAAACCGGTTTTGTACACCTCTACTTTTGCCTAACCAACGACCCCGTCCGCAGCCGCTCCTCCATACCCGCATCCATGGTCATGAGATGATTTGGATGGGTGGTTTTTTATAACACCCGTCAAATTTCCTATCAAAAATTTCAACTTTAAAAAATAACATATTCAAAAAGTAATAAATGATATACAAAGTGGATATAATATGAACCATGATTATTTTATAAATAAATATAAGTAAAATATTTCGACTTTTACTTATTACTCAAGTTAGCATTACTCAAGCGTTCGAAAAAAGAAACGCTCATTTAAATTCTGAGATGTTTGAACGGATGGTATACGTATTTTAGCTTTCATATATATAGAAAGGTTATAATTAAAATAATATTTCTTTATTACAAAAAAGTCAAGTTTTACATTACAAGGGGTGTTTGAAATTCCTTATAACTTATAGGTTATAAACTATAAGGTATTTGGGAGAGTTAAGTTTTGTAAGTGTATAAGTTATAAGTTACAACTTTGTAACTTATGACTTAAATAAGTCACAGGAGGTAAAATAAGGAATTCGAAACATCCCAATAGTCAAATTGACATTTCTTCTTAAAGAATAAACATAGAATAAACATTTTACATACAAAGGTTATAGTCAAATAGACGTTTCTTCTTTAAGAAAAACATAAAATGGACTTGTTTAGTGTGTATTTCACCTACTAAAAAATAGTAATGATAATTTCCCGATGAAAAAATTAATGTAATCTTCTCCGTTTCAAAAACATTTTTTTCAAACTGTAAACTTCTATAAACAAACCAAACGAACCCCTCTCCGCAATCCAGAGAGGAGCCCAAAGACAACAATCACCTAAGGTCAAACTTCGATTTAAATTGTTGGACCATAAAATCCAAGAGACTTTAAGTAGCCAATAACATCTTCGATCCTTTGCATGCAAAAACCTTCTCACTCCTAACTTTTCAAATCCTCCAACAAAGAATAATCACTGTCATTTAAATACTTCCTTTTTCCAAATCCCCTAAACCAGAAAAAATAAGCAACCCCAATAAATCTCTAATCAAGAAGGCGTAAACCGAAGACACCTTACACAGGTAAAACTTTTACCTATTTAACCCGGCCACATCCACGCGTCACCACCTCATTTCCAATTAGTCGAAACCGAGGACTTTAAAGGGTTTAGGGTCCGGATCCCCAAGTTCAGTTTGTTGACAGCATTAGCCATATTTTTCCAGACCCCGTGTAGCTTTTGTTAACTGAAACCGAAGACCGCTCGCTCTTTTCCAAAGCCCTTCCTTTTCCGTCTTAAATCTCCGCTTCAAAAACATTTTGTTAAAAAGACTTATTAAATTATTTTACATATTATATGAGGTAGAATATGTAATTATATTCATTTTAAATCCACTCTATATATAATATAATATCATTTCTCCTACTACTAAATTCTGTTACATAACCGTCGTAAACACTCTCTCCACCGAGCAACCGCCAATCGCCGCCGGTCACCGCCACCAACCGCCGCCGGACACCACCGCCATTAGTGCTTGACTATAACAATGGCGGAATCCTCAGGAGAGAACAAGCCTAGGTATCAAGAAATCGAATTCGTGCAGTTCAGGTGAGCATGAATCATTTGAATTAGGGGTGTGCATTGGGCGGTTTCGGGCAAACTCATAACCATAACTAGTGGTGCAATTGTGCAAACGAGACGAGCCGAGCCGAGCCACTCGAGCTCGGCTCGTTTCGAGCTCTATTTTCAAAGCTCGAGCTCGGCTCATGCTCCTCTTTATTTATCAATTATTTTTATATATTCTTTTATATTATAATATCATATATATATATATTATTTACTTGTTTTTATTTATTTTCTCATTGCGCTTCAAAGTTTGGTACCAAATATTAATAAATAAATAAAAGACATGACATAATCCAATAAACATATAATCCATAACACTAATATCAAATAGTAAAAAAACGGCATTACACAATCGAACAATGAAACTCAAGTTAATTCAATAACAAACATCAAATTGGTATAATTCGATAGGGGTATGCGTGGTGCGGTTTTCGGAGTTTTGAAACCGTTCGGTTTTTCAGTTGTCGTTTTGGTTTTGGTTCGGTCTCGGTTTTTTCCATTTGAACTTGAAAATTTGAGTCGGAAAAAAGTTGACAAAAAATAATTAATTTAGGTTTAAACAATTTTGTTAATTGTTAGCTATTATTAGACTATTATACATTTGATATAAAATATTTGAGTTACATATTTATTAAATTCTTATAAATTACTTAATATAAAATATAAAAAAAAACAAAAATTTAGAAATTTGGCTCGGTTCGGTTAAGATATTATGGTTATTTTGATTTTTTTGTTATTTCGGTGCGGTTCGATTTTGTTTTAATGGTTACGGTAGATTTTGTTTTAATGGTTACGGTTAAGATATTTTGTTTTTTCAATTTTTATTACATGCAAAACCAAAACCGAACCATTAGTTCGATTTTTACAAAAACATAAAACCAAACCGTCGGTTTTTATGATTTGGATATTTCGGTTTCGGATTGATTGTTTCAGTTTTTGCACCCCCTTGTAATTCGATATATAATGTATATTTGGTGGAACTTAGTCCTGTTAAGGAACATGCATCACATTCTTGCTACATGATTTAAGTGAATTTAAATTCAACTATTTTTGGAGATTATATCCATGTTAATGTAGCCAATGGTTGTTATGGTTTTCTATATATACTCCTATAATATCTATCTCCTGTAATTATGTAAAACATTGGCTATATGGCCTCAACTAAATCGAATGCAGACTATTGAAAACCGAATTGATATAACCGAACCTAATATAAAAACCGACTGGCCGGTTTTTAGTGTTTTTGAAAACCGCCAATTGCGGGTCGGTTTTGGATATTGAAGAGGTAGGTCCCAGCAGAGCCCAGTTGGACCCGCAAGACTCACCTCAAAGAGGGACGTCTGCGCAGTTGAACCCGCAAGACTCACCTTCAACAGGGACGTCTGCGCAAAGGCTAAACTCGCAAGACTCACCTTGAAGAGGGACGTCTGCGCAGAAACCAACTGGATCCGCAGGACCCACCATGCTCAGAGACGTGACGTCCTTACGCGCAGTACGCAAGCTGTTCCCGCAGGAAAAGCCTCCCAATGGTAAAGTACCCCGCCTGTTCCGGCAGCTGCGGATACAAGCCATCAGGGAAGGCTAGCTGCGCAGCAAGGCTACACGCACAAGGCACTTAACTCTTAAATAATTCAGTAATGTCACCTGAAGAAGGAGTGAGCAAGCCGGGAACACTCCCGCCCAAAGCCGGGAATACTCCCGCCCAAATGAGCCAGTCCGTACGCTACTGGAGGACCTTTTGTACTGTACCTGACGAGGTATGGACAAAAGGTCTGACCAAAGCAGCGACAGCTCACTGTGACAAAGGAATAGTACACAGCCGGCCTGGTCACTATCAGCCGCTGCCTACTCACCAACCCCTGTCACTATTAGCCGCTGCCTACTCACCAACCTGTCGTAGCACGTGCATAGCCTGCAGTTGTTGGAAAAGGAATAGTACACAGCCGGCCTGGTCCCTATCAGCCGCTGCCTACCCACCAACTGCCAGCATGGCATGTGCGTAGCCCACAGTTGGCAGAACAGGAATACTATTCAGCCGGCTGTACCTTCTTGGAAACCTACCTTCGGCTATAAATACTCCAACACCTTGGAATGGTATGGACACATTACATTACCTTATCACATCTTATCTTCTCTAGCAATCTCTTAATATACACTTATATTCAAGAGCAATCTAGTCTGATTCTCACGCCGGAGGGTGGTCACAAGGAGGTACCCCCCCCCCCCTTCTCAGTGACGAGCTCACGGTGTCTGTTTTGCAGGTCACCAGAAGAACCATCTTTGCCGGACATAACCCCTCGTGTGAAACATCTATTTAACCCCCAGATTATCCGTAATCTGCCCGGGGTCAATTAGTGTTTCTTCAGATATATATATATATATATATATATATATATATATATATATATATATATATAAGATCATATCTGTCATAACCAAACCAATATTTCGGTTTTTGCTAAAGTTTAAAACCGAACAGCTGGTTTCTAATTTAGTTTGGTTTTTTCGGTTCAGTTTATTTGGGTTTTTCGGTTTTATGCACACCCATTGAAAGAAAAAGATTGAATGAGTATGAATTATGAAACTATATCATTTAATTTTTTTTTTACTTTGGTCAACCACAGAAGTGATGATGATGGTGATGAGTCTAAACATTTAAGAGTTGAAGAAATTGTGGAGAGTCAACAATATCTAGAAAAGTTTAAGTGGTCTTTGAAGTTGATGTTTACTGGCTATGGTACAACAATTGCGTTAATGGAGTTGTTTCACCATCTGTATAAAGATCAAGAAAACGCATCAGTCTTCGAGTACGCAAATTTAAGTTTTCTGTTGATATCCATTTTCTTTTGTGCGGTGGTGCTCCCCGCCTACATGGTGGCAGAGAGGGACCCCGGAATCAACATTTGGATCAATATTTTCAAAAGTTTCTGGTATGGATTTGGACTGCTTGCTGGATTTTCATCGTTTTTTTCTCTCACTTTTCCTCTAATAGGGTGGATCATCGCGGATGCGGTGGTCACCATATTAGTCTTATGCCTGTTAATAATTTTTGTAAACAAAAACTTTCATGTCAAACTTCTAAATGTTTGAATTTTGAATGTTTGAATGTAATATGGGTAATGATGGAATAAAGATACACTGTTACACTATTTCTTTGTTATTTCCATTATGGTTAATATATATACATGTAAAATTCATATTATCTGCACACTTGATACATCTTTACATACAATCATTCGTCCTACAAGTATATTAAACATCATACACTTAACAATTCAATAATGATTAGAGACATATCCCATCTATCAAAGTAAAATAACCAAATGTTAAACGAGCACGATTTATATCTTCGTTAGCTAATTCAGATTCAACTAGATGTCACGTTTCTTCATTGTGACATTTTATCAAACAGATATGCATACATGTTTGAACCTCTCATTAGTTTAAATTTCACTACACATGAACGTCCAAATTCATCATTAGACAACAATGAAAGATAATTCACAACAACAATCTACTATTATAATAAACAAAAATGATAGTTTAACCGCATATTATTTAATTGGTCTAATATTTTGCCAAGTGGCACCCCTATCTTTTCATCTTTAACTCTTAATTATTTTATTAAAATAGACTAGGATATTACCCGTATTACACACGGGTTGAAATTTAATATGTAAAAAGTGTATATAAACAACCATAAAATATCAAAAAATTTACAACCAAAAAGATATCATATATCTCTATATTGGAGATATAGAGAATGACATTGTTTACATAAGCGGTTACTAATTACACAAACTTAAGTTTATAACAAAAGTCATGAAAATATTAGATATTAGCAGTCTTATACCAACATGATCTTCAAAATTTTCGTCCTCAAACAAAATCATCCGGCCTTAAAGTCTGAAAAAAACAAACAAACAATGGAACTCAATTAACTATTAAACAAAAATGTTAACGTATATCATAATGACTTTATGTGAATATAAATATCTAAATACTTTTGTTGAACTAAACACAAAATGTGAAAATGTAACACAACTTTATAGCCAGAAAGAAAACAAATGCATAAAACCGGTTATAAAAAATGAAAGAATATTGAAACTATCATATTATTGAAACAAGCATATTAAACATAGCCTCTAAAACATAAAATTAAAAATTCAAATTCGTTTAATAGAAGCTTAATGCTAACAAAATTTAAATAGAAACATAAAATTGAGATTCCAAAAAAAGATCTAAACATGTGGAAGTAAATTTACCAACCATTACCTTCATCCACAATCCGCCAAAAAACCAAACTACCATCACAACCTGACAAACAAAATAAACGATTTTACCAGTTTATTGTACGTTTTTGAAAGTTTGTATTTATAATTAATCTAATAACATAAACAAACAAAACAAAGCAAACAATAAACTAAAAATTTAGACTTATCAAGTAAATAAATAACTTATTGAATAATTGTTACCTAAAACTTCAGCATCAGAATCCATAGAGCTTTCAAGATCATCAAAATCGGATTCATAGTTTTGAAAATCTAACAACCATTTAACCTTCTCACCGATCTCCCTCTCCAAATAAAAATGTGCCCTTTCTTTTCTCACATTCGAAAGCTTCAACTCATCCAAATCTCTTAAAAGATAAAGATCATTGGATTGCAATATTGATTTAGGCTTAACAGTCTTCTGTTTCTCATTCACATATTTATAACCACATAGGATAATACCCGTGTTACACACGGTTGAAAATAGATAAATAAAAAAATCAAATAGACAACCGTAATATTTCATAAATAGACAACCATATATTAACATTATGATGGCCTAAACAAAATCTTAGAAAGTAACATTGTCTACATAAAAAGTTAATAGTTACACAAACTTGTCTATATTAGTAAAGTCATGAAAATATTTAAACCATTTTATCTCAGTATGAACTTAAAAAAATTTCATTAAAAAATAAAAGCATTTTTCTATAGAACCTGAAAGGGAATATCTCATAGAATATTAACCAAGTTTTAAAAGTGTTCCAATTAGGTCACTTATGCATATTTTTTCCAAATCGAGTTACTAAATCTTCAAATAAAGTCTCACCGATTTTTTTGTGTGTCAAGAAAGAAATGTAGGATAAGATGTGGCGTCGAATTTGCAATATATGTAGTTAAATTTAGAAAATTTTATGTTTTTTTGATAGATTGTGCTCTTTAGCTTTTATGTTTTTTTCAATGTGTATCTATTTAACCCGTTTTCTTTGTAGCTATACTATTGCAAACTAAAATATATTACACTTCATATATATAGCGTTACAATAAATAAATAATATCATATATATATATATATGGTGGGGTTAAATTAAGAAGTGAGGTGTGTCTAAGAAGTAATTTGGTGTGTTAGATATGTTAATCTAATGATGGATATGAAAAGTGTGTTTATTGTGCAGTGTGTTTTATTTTTGTTGCGGTTTGTTTATTGTACGGTGTGTTTTATTAGATATAATGGTGAAAACACACTTTTTACATTTATTAGGAAAAATCTACTTCTTATTATAACCTTGCTATATATATGTATGTATAATATACACACACTTCAGAATCTACAAAATACAAAGAATTTTCCGGGTATGCGTTTTCAGGTAATCGGATCGGGTATCATCTAATCCCATACTTGGTCGATACCCGTGAAAATTTTTATATCCTAATCTCATACACGGCCCATACCCATTGGGTTCAGGTATGCATGTCCCATTTGTTTCGGGTTTCGGGTATACCCATCGGGCTCGGGCTTTTTTGCCATCACTAGACTGTTTTGATGTTAGTGGCGCCAAGGTTTTCGGAGGCTCAAGCTAACTATTAAGTTGGGGACTTAAATAATAAATTCATATAAACTCTCCTTCGGGCTTAGGACCGACAATATAAACAAAGAGTTTATAGTTAGACGGAGTTAATTTTTAAATATAGTTATATCTTATGTTGTAAAAAAATGTTTATATAAAATTTACCTTTCTAGCATTATTTGATCAAAATTTAAACGAGAGAGTAAAAATAAAACATCATACCTTAGTTGATATTGGTTCAGTTTGTCTTTCCGCTTTGACGTCACATGTGAAATGCGCATATAAAGATAACGAAAAATAATACATTTCCCTTGTTGCTCGTAAGACGCTTTATCACGCCCAACCTGACTCATATTGACAAGTGCACACATTTTGGATCTTCTGCAAACATTACAAAGGTAAATATTATCATGACTTGAAATTTTCTCAAATCACTTGGTAGGGGAAGGGCCACACATTGCAAACGCTAAATTTTTTCATGACATACATTATGAAGAGCGAACACCCAACAACATAAAAAATGCATAAGAGAGAACAAGTAATGATAATGTTATTCTAAAATATCCATTCTGATTAATATAATTGTTAGGTTCGGTTAATTTCGTTATGCTACACACCAAAACAAAAACTGAACCACAATTTTCGATTAATCCGTCACAAAACCCGTGTTAATTAACTAACTTCACCTAGCTTCTCTTTCACATAACTCCATCTAAAGATATACCTAAAAAAACATAGTAAAGGTTAATAAATAAAGTAAATAAATAAGCACCAAGACCACATGTTTCTCGACATTAACACTGAAAAAGAATATTCTTTATTATGTAATCCCTTTAAATCCCCTATGAAAATAACTTTCACAAAATATGACAACTTGATATACATAAACTAACAAAACAAAACGTAAATAAACATAAATGAATGTAAATAAATAAATAGGTCATTTGTTTATGTTTATTCATTAACTAAAGACATGAGTGTCAAATGTCTAAAATAACGATAATACAACTTGATACACATAAACTAACAAAACGTAAATGAACGTAAATAAATGAATGAGTCATTTGTTTATGTTCATTCGCAAACTAAAGACACACGTGACACGCCGACAAATGGGCGCGAAGGGTCTAGAACCCCCCCCCCCCCCCCCCCGGCGATAATTGGGCGAAAAGGGGCGGGGGCGGGTTGTATTTGTCGCCGGTTGGAGAAGAAAATAATAATATTATAACAATATGACCGTTTGACAACAATCAGATGTTAAAAAATAATAATAATTAATTTAAACAATATATATATATAAACATACACCTTCTTCTCCATTTCATAAACAATTCATACCCAAATTCTTCAAAAAATTTAGCAAAATGAATCCTACAAACAACCCGAACCAACCGACACTCGTGGAACTCTCTGCTACCATGAGAGAAATCATCAAAAAACAAAAAAAGTGTGTCGAGGAACTCAACGATGTCATGAGAGAAACCAACAAACAACACGAAAAGATTGCCCAAATGTTGGAATTGCGGGAAATGAGTGAATAATACGAATCCCTCAAAGCGGCCGGGTTAGACGAAGAGGCCGCATTATTGCAACGACAACGAATTGAAAAAATGCGCGAATATTATGGATATTAGTATTTTATTTAGTTATGTTTTTTAATATTTTTAAGTTATGTATTTTTTTTAATTTTAATGCATTATTAGTTATGTTTTTTAATTTTTTTGTATTTCTTTTTAATTTTAATGCATTTTTATTTAGTTATTTAAATAAATTGGTTTTTATTTGTTTAGTTTAGTTATAAAAAGAAAATTATAAAAAAAGATATTGTGGGCCTAACTTGTAGCCCTACACCATTACACCCCAAAAACAAATTTTCACCCCTTACTGATTGGGTGTCACGTGTCACAATCCCTCCACCACACATGGTATAAAAGTAGAACATAAGGTGAAAAGAATTCAAAAGACTTAATAGCATGGTTGGTCATTGTGGTTTACAGTTTTTGTATTTTTGGTTCTCAAAGCTTAATAATTACGCAATTAATCTCGATGGTTGGAAAATGTTTACAAATGGACCCGATAGTTGCATTTTAATAACATGGACGGTCCTTAACATCTAATGTCGTTAAATTTTATAGTTAAGTCCAATTGAAATTAACAGACTACCCTGCACTCTATTCCAAATTCCATTCATAAAACATATGGGCCCACTAAATCATCTACTTCTTTGTTTCTTAGTTTTTGTTTTTTCTTCCCCTTCCTTCTAATTTATCTCAAATTCAACCTTTTTATTTTCCTTCGACAAATAATCGACCCAACCGTTTTTCTTGAATCGCGAATCCAACTTTCGTTCGCCGATGAGTTAAAAGGAAACGTGAAATTGATGTAATCATAGCTGGTAATGATCAATGAGTTTTGCAACCGACGTCGCAATCTCATAATTACTCAAAAGGTATTTGGCAAAGCAATTTAAAAAATGTTTTTGTTTTTCAAAAATAAAATAAGTAAATAAGAAAATTTAAAAAGTTTACCCAAACACCCCCTAAGAAACTATTGTGTTGATTTTCTTTTCACAGAGAACAAAAGCTTTAACATGACGTTGAAGTTGTTTCAATTTTTGATTAAATTATTAATATTAATAATAAAGAATTTAAGATATTTAAAAACATAAATAAAAACTAAAAAAAGTGAAAACTATTTAGTGATATCAAAATTATATTAGTTATTTTTTATATGTTAGTGAGAGTATTTTAGTCATTTAATAAGGCAATTCCAATGAAATGGACAAATACGTTACATTTTAGAAATGAGATATATGTAATTAACTTTTTTAGCTTGAGAAAATACGTAATATATAACTTTAACAATGAGAAATGTGTAAATGCCTCGATAACTAATATAAAAAGTCCTAAATAATAAATATGAAAAGTATAAGTTCAACAATACACACATTCATGTTATTTTTAGCTAGAATTAACGACTTAATAAATAATGAATTTCAAACCGATGAGTTTCAAGTTGATATAGTATATTTTTTAGAATATACACCACATATATTTTTATTTGTGTCAATAACATCAACATAACTTACACACACTAAAAATAGTGTAACTAAACGTAATCTGTTTATGTCATATATCTAAACATGTCAAAATGTTTAAGAAATTAATAGGTGCTAATCAAGCTGTAAACATGTTAATCATGTTGATATTTTGTAAAAAAATATGCTAGCAACCAATGGCGTAGCTCAGATGGGCCCCCGACCCCCTCCGTTTTTTTGCTCGGTGGTGTAAAATTATCCTTTTTCGGCCGAAAATTGTTATACTTAGTGTAAACTTACCCGTTTCCGACCAAAATTTTGAGCCCGGCCCGCTCCGTTTTTTCGACGAATTTTTTTTATACATAGTGTAAATTTACCCGTTTCCAACCGAAATCTTGAATTCGGCCCCTCCGTTTTTTCGCTCGGTAGTGTAAATTTATCTTTTTCGGCCGAAAATTTTAATACAATGTAAATTTACCCGTTTTCGACCGAAATTTTGAGCTCGTCCACCTCTAGTTTGTGAATGTTATTATACATATTGAGTCCGCCCCCCTCAACGTGTATGTCCAAGCTTTACCGCAGCTAGTAAGATAATATTTTATTATTTTGATATATAGAAAAATGTCAAAAATCTATATAAATAAATAAAATGGTCACCATTAAATGAATGAAGTGGATGAATCATGATTCATGAATGCATTTATGGCATTTTCCAACCACCTCATCTTAGTCACACTTTGGTCATTTCATTATCACAATAATTTTGAGTAACACCAAACATTAAACATTCAACAACAATGGCTGATGATGCAGCTTTGAGAAAGTCTGTGGTATGTTTAGCTGCCATCATGGTGGTTGTTGGATTATGCACATATTCATTTAAGAAAATGATGGCTACATACATATTCGGCATGTTCGCGATCGCAGGAATCGTTCTTCCGGATTGGGAGTTTTTCGATCGTCCGGTTTCGCAATGGACTTCTCCATTGTCTGTTCCTCAAATGCTTCCTCATTCACCACCAACTCCAACCAGGTGATCTACCATTTTTTAGTTTAGTAAATTGTATTTATATGTTAGCTATTTACTGTTTTGTTCCTCTAGTTTGGTTGTTAATTTGTCGGTTTTGAGTTTATGACTTTCTGTCACTTCAGTCCAGGACCCTCTTCTTTTCATGTAATTTTGTTTGTTGGTTAGTTTTTTCTAGCCAACACCGTGTGATTATATTATAATGCATCTTTGTTACTAAAAATAAAGGTAAGTTGGATTTCAATAATCTCACATTTTTGTAGTTGCCGATAATAATTTCACATCAAGAAATAGTTATTACTGGTCTCAACTTTCACACTAATTGTTTACATTGGACCTCCGTTAGTCGTTAAGTTTTTTCAAATTTCAAACTGATGTTTTGTGGCTTTTGATTGGAATGAGGATACACGTCAACTGATGTAAAACTCACCTCGAAATGGTGCTCCAAATGGCTCGATTTTTGACAATTGGAACGAATTGAAGCTCCGTTTCGTTGTCTGGAGCACCGTTTAGAGGTAAACTTTACATCATCGACTCGTATCCTCATTCCGATCAAAAGCCATAAAACATCGATTTGAAATTTGGAAAAAACTTAGCAGCGTTAAGTTTTTTTAGACGAAGATCCAATAAAATTAATTAGTATGAAAGTTATGACCAATGAAGGCTATTTTCTAAAATAAAATTATAATTGGCCAACTACAAAAAGATTGGATTATTAAAATCCAACTTACCTAAAAAAATAATTATAAACTTGAAACTTAACCACAAAAGATAGCTGTACTTGTTGTCATATGCTTAGCCTATGTGTTTTCATTATAAGTAATGAAAATGATCTAAAAATTTTGATAGGAAAAGTGTTTCTATGGTTTGAGATCTTCACTGGTCACATTGTTTTGATCCGACCCGTTTTCGTTTCAATATGTTCTAATGGTAATTCCTAACTTTTGCTTAGATGTGTTTTAATAAATACAAGCATTTTAGAAATAAATTTTTATTAGATACAAATATACAATGATGTTTGAAGTGATAAGTTGTGTTCATTTTGCAGGTTTAGGTTCTATCCAATAAGAACAATAGTTTACACAATTATTTATGGATATGCTTTTTATAAATGGTGGGTGTACATATCAACCTAAGCTACATATGGATTTGATTGGATTGGATTGGATTGGATATACAACTGGATCAACAAGCTTAATTTTAATATGTTTACATGATATAGACTACATGATATTGATTATTGAATATGTTGTTATAGTGTAAATGGAGTTGCAACTTTTATTTAACATGAAATTGTATGTGACAAATTATACACATTTTGTAGAATCTTAAAGTTACAAATGAAAGTACAAAGTGCAAGAAAAATGTAATGAAGTTTAAGATTGGCGAGTAGTCGAGTATAATCAGAACCGTTTTATGCTTTACGTTTGCAAATTAATAATTCTACTAATACAAGATATTTCTTGTTAACAAAGCCTCATAAGATATCATCGTTATTTTTCTACGACTTTATAGTAAGTTATTGTTATATTTTGTTGGGGTTAAATTCATTTTTTAGAATGACAACTATATTATAGAAAAAACTATATAGCTAGAAACTATATAGAACGATACGTCAAAACAAACAAACAAATACCATAAATCTAATACGATTAATGTGAACCAGTCTAGAGCGTAACGCCCCCCGCCGTCATTGTCGCTTCCACCTCAGCTATAGCTAAGTGGCTGTCATAAAAATCAGGGTCGGGCCAGAGGATTAAATACCTCAACAGAGCCGAAATAAAAAGGTTTGTCGGCTATTGAGTAACGAAATATAGAAGCTAAACTTTTTAAATGACGATTAATGTTATGAATTAATTTGGTTTGGTCCCAATAGCTTAAACAAATTATGGATAAAAAAAAAGAAAATTAGCCTAGATTATTTAGATCCATACCTATTTTATATATAAAATATATATATAATTTTGCTCAGAAAAGTATGGCCCTCGACCGGTTGTCCGGCTCTCGCTACCTTAGGGCCGGCCCTGATAAAAATACAACTTGTGAACCATTTTTATCACCCCCCCCCCCCTCTCTTTCCCTTCTTCCTTTAAAACTACGTTAGGCCAAGCCCATTTTTGGCCCGAACTTGTTTTGATCCAAACCAAACTGATGTTTTCAAAACGACTCATTTTGACACAAGCCCAATTGACCTGCCTGACCGTTTTGTTTTGCCAGAATTATTATATATTGTATAATATGAGCTCTACGTTAGTGGTTGTGTCTTGTGTTTCTTAACATAATTGCACATATAGTCAGTTTATCTTTTTAACTATCATTAGATGAATTTTAAATTCTTAAGAATACATATATAACGAAGCTTTACTCTTATACTTATATATATAATCAAGCAAATTGTTTTGGCAAACAATATACTCAAATGTCTAAAACATGTTATTACTTAAAGGAGTCTAAATTTTGAAGCCAGTTTGTTTGTGTGGTGGCCATATAGTCAAGGCTCAAAACCTGATCGAAAATGACTTGACAGATAAGACCTTGGTTCGTGTGGTGGTCCTATGTATTGTCTTCATTGTTAGTTAATATATCTCAATGGATATGCATTTAACGAATCCAATGTTCAGTGAACTGCTGGTCGTAAACAATTTGACGAGAAGTTCATTTATTTAATACAAGAATGTGAACAAAAAGTTATGTTCATGTAACTAAACGCACAAACATGAGCACATATCTTCTTCGTTCATTTTATGTTCATGAACATTTGTTTATGTTTGTTTATTCACGTTTGTTTATGTTTATTTGTTTACGTATTTAGTTAGATTTATTTATTTAGTCATACTAACCGGGTTCAATGAGCCTTTGGTAATCGACAAAACGAACAAACAAAGAACACGTTCATTTTCTTCGGTTATGTAGTTATGTTCGTTTATATTTGTTGGTGTTTACATGCTCAAGTCACAAATTACCTATTTTGATTATGTTATAAATATAAACACATGAGTCAAATGTTAATTTAAAATGCTTATATGTTCATCTACTACAAGTTCATTCAAATTCTAATTCTTTTAAAATTCCAGTTATTTTACAATGATGAAAACCGTGCATAAATACTTATACACATGTTTTATAAATGCGTTAAGCCAAGCTTGAACTTGACTAGGTTTGAGCTAGGCTTGTGAGTTGTTTTTTTATACTCGGGTTCTATTTGTTTACTATTTGTGAATTAAATTATACATAATTTTAATTACTTTTACATATTAATATTTTAATTGTATAATTAAACCTATATGTAAGTGAGAAGAGAAAATTTAATTTGTATACACTGAATGCTAACGTAATCATGTATGTCTATATATGGAGATATGAGAGAACAAAACAATATTATATGGTACACCCATATTTGTAGCCCAACGAGTATTTACACCTCGCGTTGCGGTGGAGGTGTAAAACCTTATATTTACATATCCACTCCACTTGAATGCATGAAGTTACCACCATCACCACCTTCATTCGCCATCCCCTCTCCCGCATTCAGTACTAACGTTAACCATTAAGAAAAAGTAACAAAAAATAGATGTAAAAACGTTGAATCACACACGCTCATTGCATCGTGTTAACACACAAAAATTAGACCGAAACATAAAATATAGAAAAAAATAACTAAGTCAACTTAACATCTACGCGTTGCGATGTGGCTGTTAAACGAGAAAATAGACATAACATTCAACCACACGCATGCGTTGCAGCGTGTTAACTCGTTAAATTCAAGCGTAAACGTTAAACAAAAAAAAATGTAAAAGTTGAAAAGTATATGGCACCAAAGTTGAAAGTGGAAAAATATATTTTGTGACTTATTTGTAAACTATGAAAAATGTAGGGACCAAAAGTAAAAAAAAATGAAATATAAAAATGAATATTGCATGATACAAACTTGAATGCACAATGTACAAAAGACTAAAGCATATTTCTCCCATTTTTATTATTATATAAATATCTATTACAATTTACAACTAGACTAACCTCACCTTATTAACCTATTAAATTAACCTGAAATATAACTAACCTGATTTTTTCTTTTTAAAAAACCCCATCAACCTGATCCGATTAACACGAAGCCCGGATGAGCTGACATGATTAACACCCCTACATACAATGCTCAAGCTCAGGTAAGTAAACAAGTTTATCTGAGACTGGGGCTTGATACGACTCAACAAATACTTCAATAGAAAGAAAATTGAAAAAAACACAATTCTAAATCCTACGCTGTATTGTTTATTATCTAGTATCTAGCGTTTAATTATCTAATTAGATTAAAACATGATTTTGGTGTCAAAAATCCCTAACCGGCCAAATGGCAGCACTGTATTAACTTGTGTCAATTTTTTTTAGTTTTAGTATCATAACGAAAGTAACAGAAATCGATCAAATGTCATTTTCTTAAATCTTGGTATCAAATCCGCATAGACTCACCATCTCAACGCTACATTCGCCCCAGTTTTTACCGATGGATTCGTCACGTAGTGTAACACCCCGACCAAAGGCGGATTATACATCGGGGCGCCACATATTGTTTCATTACTCGTGACACTATTGGGTGTCAATATTTAATAAATACATTCATTCGCGCACGCGCAAGGTAAACACAAGATAACATAAAACATCATAAATCAATATATTATAAATCATAATATTCGAACAGCAAAAACTTGTCTTGATACATTTTAATCTAGGTCCAAAAATAAAGAAAACTTCCTATGTGTCCACAAGCTCCAAAACAGCTACTGCAAACCTGAACATGTGTTAAAATAAACGTCAAACACTTGCGTGTTGGTGAGAAATCAAGTTTAATACAATACATAGATAACAATAAATCTGCGCGCAACACGTGTATGTCTGGTGTTTAACAAGGGTGCAATCGGATTGTGATCAAGCCTAGATAGATCATAGCTCATAGTTCATAGTTCAATCCGTGCTCCCAATTGAGCACAAAAAACGAGAAAACATCTGTGCAAGTGTAAACAAAGAAAACCGTAAACGATAGGTCTCCCGTGTTCATCTAATGGATCCATGAAAACTGCGGAATAGGCCGAACAAAGCGGTTAATGATACACACATACAAATAAACAGCCAAGTAAACGTCCTCAACACATGGGATACTGCGCGACTAAAGCTCATAAACAAGTTTAAGACTCTAAGTTTGTATGAACACATGAACATCCCAAAACATTAAAAGCAAAAAGGGATTAGGTACGAGATTACTCACTTGATAAACGATGCGGTGTAAGATAAAGCAAGAACCAACTTTAAACAAGCACAAGTTAACCTATAAATAAGATTATTGTTTTAATGATTGGTTTTAAGTCTTGATTATAAGTTAGCATAATTAATAAGTAAATTATTATATATATTACCGGAAAAGCAGGACAGAACAGGGAGGAAGACGGAGGCAGAGAGGGAGGCGGCAGAGAGCAAGGAAAACAGGAGAGATTAAGTGTTTTGTGTGTGTAGTGTTATGAAACTATTATTATTATTTATAGGAAAACCCTAGGAGACATAATCCCTAGAAAAGGGGAAAGGATCTATAACAGGATCAAGCAAAAGATATCAAAAAGCATAAGAATCCAAAAGCAAAAGATATGGAAAGATATGGCAGCTGCAGAGGCAAGATAAAGCTGACAGGGAACAGTAAAAAGGCATGGGCTGATCAGATAAAGGTACTGGTCAAGCATGGAAAAAGCAGATCTCAAAAGATAATGTCAGTCACTTTTTCTGCCAACCAATGGGGTTGGTGCGCATGCTGCGCCGAAAGTAACTTTTCAGACATAAAGCAGATTAGGTCAACAGCACAAAAGATAAGACAACACAAAAGCAAACGGCTAGATTAAACAGAAGAAAACTCAAAGGGTTTAGCGCGAGAAAGCTCGAGCGCGAAGGCAGACACAGAAGGTCAAGAGAGCGCGAGCGCGAAGGCAGACGGAACCAACCTTAACGCGTCGCGGGAAGAACTACATTTCTAAGCGCGCCGCGGGAAGAATCACATTTCTTAGCGCGCCGCGGGAGGAACTAAAATTCCTAGCGCGCCGCGGGAAGAACTATAATTCTTCGCGCGTCGAGGGATGAACTACGATTCTTAGCGCGCTGAGGGATGAACTACGATTCTTAGCGCGCTGCGAGAAGAACTACAATCCTTAGCGCGTCGCGGGAAGAACTACCGTTCTTAGCGCGCTGCGAGAAGAATTACAATTCTTAGCGCGTTGCGAGAAGAGTTCGCCTCGCGTATCGCTGAAACAGGTGGTCTTCACGCAGGATTCCTTGTAAGGGGTCTGGCGCGTGGAGCTGCGCAGACAACCTTAGGCGGGAAGGAACAAAGGACAAGCAAAGAGTTAGAAGAAAAAGAGGGAAACAAGGCGTAAGGGCGGGACGGCGACAAGAGGGAAAAGAAGGCGGAAAGAGAGAAGAAGAGGGACGGGACGGCGGAAAGAAAGAGAGAGAAAGAGGCGGGAAGGAAAATATATTATTATTATTAAAAGTAAAATATAAGTATAAATATTAAATCATAAAAGAAAGAGATCGGGTCAGAGAAACGGGTACCTGGGTCGGGTCGGATCGGGTCAGATGTTACACGTAGCGCATGTATAATTTATTTAGGTTTACTGGATTTTATTAATCCCATATTGGCATATAATAATCCCTATTCATTTTATCACTAATGGCAGTCACAAATTGTAAAAAGTTGCCCCCTCCCCCCGCGCGGTTAAAAATGAGTTAACGATGTTATACCTTTTCCCCAATTTCTAACTAATGTCTTAGGGCTTTTGATCGGAAGGAGAATCGATTGATGTAAAACTTATCTTAAAAATGTGATCCAAGCGATTTAATTTTTGTTAATTAAAAGTTTAAACACCCGAATTGTAATATTGTTTTGTTGTTTGGACAATTTCTAACTAAGTTTTACAACAATTGACCTGTATCCTCATTCCATTCGAAAGCCTTAAAAATTAGTTTGAAGTTCGGGAGAAAGTATAATGTTCGTTAAGTCATTTTGAAGGGGGACCATTGGTGATAAAATGTATATGAATTATTATTTGCAATTAACAGTGATTATTAAAATCAGATAAACCATTTATTTATTTAATAATTAAAACATAATATGAATCTATTTATCACTCACGGCCTATACATACACAAACACAATATATATACGCACACACATTGATCCCAATTTCGTCATCGATTCCGTCCATAATAATAATAACCACCGGCTAACCAATTTCCGACCGTCAATTGCTTCACTGACTTACAACAACTATTACGCTTCTGATTCTACCATCAAATTCACGCCTCTATCGATCTATTTCACGCACAATTACGTGCCCTAAGGTAATTATTATTATTATTATGAATTCGCTGCTATTAATTCATTTCAGAATTAGGTATTTACCGTTGCTGTTGTATAGTTTATGATAATTCTGCTAGTTAGGGTTTTGATTTGCTTCGAGCTTTCCCGATACTATTAATTCATGTCACGATTAGGTATTTACGGTACTTTCATTGTCGATATCCTGCTATTTGGCTCTTAGCTTAAGGTTTGAGGCTATGAATTAGTATTAGTATGAGAATGAGCTTGCATTGATCTTTGAATTCAATTCACATAGTTAATATATACCTAATTCGATCACCGACTGCACCACGCCTTGGTTCACTTGAATTACACACTACGTTAGAATTAGGGTTCTGAATCGAGCATCTAATTCGCCCAATCAGTGATTGATCTGCACACCTGTATTGGTATGATTAACGCACAATCACATGCCCTAAGGTAATAATAATTATCAATTCGATGCTATTAATTCATGTCGGGATTAGGTATTTACCGTACTTTTGCCCATTTTTGTAGTTATTGTGTATAGTTTATGATTTCTCTGATAGTTAGGGTTTTTATTTGCTTTCGTTGTCGAGCATTTGCGACACTATTAGTTCATGTCAGGATCAGGTATTTACCGAACTTTCGTTGTCAAGCGTTCGCGATATCCTGCTAATTGGCTGTTAGGTTAGGGTATAGTCTATTTTAAGTGATATTCCTGATTAGTATAACGATTAATAATTGGCTGTTAGGTTAGGGTATAGTCTGTTTTAAGTGATATTCCTGATTAGTATAGTGATTAGTATTAGTATGAGCTTACATTGCTATTTGAATTCAATTTACATTAGTTTTTATAGACCTACTTGAATCACCGACTGCACCACGGTTTCACCGCCCTTTGGTTCACTTGTATTACACAAGGAGTTAGAAAACTTAGACTTAGGGTTCTGTCAAATTTGCACCATTAGTGATCAAGCCACACACCTGTATTATTCTATTCGAAGCACAATCAGGTGCCGTTAGGTAGTAATTGTGAATTTGATACTATTTATTATATGTTGTGATTAATTCCTGACAGGATTAGGTTTTTATGGTGTTTTAATCTGTTTCTGTTACTTTTGCCCAAGTTATTGTAATTGCTTGCCAGTTTAGGTTTTGGTTCGCTTCATTTTAGAGCTTTCGCAGTGTATTGATCTTTGGCTGTTAAGTTACAGTTTTAGCATATTTTGTTTCTGTTAGGATAAGAATTAGTATGAAAATGAGAAATGAGCTCACATTGATCTTGAATTGAATTCACATAAAATTTCAGTCACTTTTGGTGGTAGGGAGGGTGGGGGGATCTAACAAAATGTGATAGTGACTTACAATTAGGGTCCCAATCACATGCTCTAAGGTAATAATTCTGAATTTGTTGCTGTCAGTTATGCGTTGTTATTAATTCGTGACAAGATTAGGTTTTTACCATATGTTAATCTGTACTTTTGGTAATAGGGAGGCTGGGGGATCTAACAAAAGTGATATAATGACTTACAATTAGGGTCCCCAATCGTGTGCTCGAAAGTAATAATTTTGATTTTCTTACTGTCAGTTTTGTGTTGTTAGTATTCATGACAGGATTAGGTTATTACCGTATTTTAATATGTTTTTGTTACTTTTGCTCAAGTTATTGTAATGCTTGCCCGTTAGGGTCTTGGTTTGCTTTGTTCTCACTTCTCGAGCTACATCGATATCCTGCTATTTGGCGGTTAAGCTAGGGTTTTAGTTTATTATGTTATGAACTTGATGCTATTCCTGTTAGTATAAGAATTAGAATGAGAAATGAGCTCACATTGATCTTAAATTCAATACACTTAGCTCGAGAAGACTAGCTTTTTTCAGTGTTTTTGGGGGGTTTAGGCGCCTTGTATATATATCTGGCCTTTTTATTGAAGGAAAGTGTGTTTTTTTTTGCTGTTATTGATGCTAAATATGTACTTCTATATTGCAGATTTCATTATAAATAATGGATTCTAATGCTGATAATACTTCTGAAGATGGTAGGGGCAATGATGACCGCGATGAAGGTATGTAATACTGAAACTTAACTCTTTAGCTTCAGTGACAAATATGGAATTTTTCAAATAAGTTTAGGGAAAACGGTGTGATCATGTGTTAGTTATGTTTGAAAGGCATGTAAATTTTTGAAAGGTAGGCTTGAGCTTGACATAACTTATCATCTTCATTTGCAAACAAGAGCTTTTATTGTTCTATATCAACTTTGATGGGTTTAGTTATAAGCATATCTTAACATGCACAGTAAGAACAATAACTTTATACAATAGATAGTGTTTTTTTAATGAAATTAAGCATTCAATGCTGCAGTTTACAATGAGTCAATGGCATTGGTGCCCTTATAGTGCTTAATGTATGGTTGGGTTTGAACTATATGAACGACTAAAATGAAAGTGTTTAGAGTGTGTTTAAAATACATAACTTGCCCTTGTATTGTTTTTTCATATGTTATCTAGGGTTTTAAATTTTTGACTTGCAGATGATGATGATGAATATGACGAGGGTCGAGATGGAAGTCGTCTTTTAGAATTCATGTTTGGGAATATTGATGGTTCTGGTGATCTTGATATTGATTACCTTGATGAGGTAATTATTTTTCTTGATATATGTTTACAAATATGTGTACGTATATACATATGTATTATTGCAAAAACTAATATGGGTACTAACACTATGGATTTGTTTCTCAGGATGCAAAGGAGCATCTTGCCGCACTTGCTGATAAACTTGGTTCATCTTTAAAAGATATTGATGTACACAATTACCATCTGCTTGCTATACATTCGACTGTTCGTTACTCCTTTAATATGTTGCTCTTAACTCATTTACTTTTTCAAACTTTCAGCTGTCAGTAAGAAAATCACAGACATCCGGTGATGCTGCTGAACAAGGTACTATTTTCTTTTGCATGAATGATCTTGATAAGTAATTTTTTATTTGTTAATTTTATCCATGAATTTGAACTTATAAGATAATGATGAATGATTATGCAAATTTTTATCAGATTATGACCAAAAAGCTGAAGATGCAGTAGATTACGAAGATTTTGATGAACAATACGAGGGACCAGAAGTCCAAGCTTTGACTGAGGAAGACCATCTCTTGCCAAAATCTGATTATGTTTCTACAACAGTAACTGCACCATTAGCTGCATTATCTTCATTGTTTGATGATGAAAATTATGACGACGACGAAGAAGAAGAATTACCGAAAGAACTTGATCAGGTGGATAACAATGATCAAGTTCAGAACACTTCTGTATCAGGTTTAACTTAATTTAATAACTGGAATCATCTAGCCTTTCTAAAATTAGTTTAATTTAAATTGAAATATACTATTTGGTTTCAGGTGAGGTTGAATACGACCCGCAAGAAAAATGCTCTCCAGAGGATGGTAGCGGTGCAGCTGAAATAGAAAACTTGGATCCTGATGTTGTGGAACTTGAAAAGGTTATGCCTATTTTTATTTTATAAATGTATATTTATGCTGTCGAGTCTCGACATCATTTTTATTTTTGTTTTATCAGTTTATGGTACTAATGTAGTGTCTGTTTTCAGGATGAGATGGATATCTTAGAAGAGGAACCATTTGAAGCTAAAAATTCAACACCGTTGCCTGTTCTCTGTGTAGAAGATGGAAATGTGATTTTACGGTTTTCAGAGATTTTTGCTATTCATGTTCCTTTAAAGAAAGCAGTAAAAAGGGAACAGTCGTTTTCTGTTCCGAAAGGTATTAATTTCATATGCCAAATATTATATTCAAGGATACCGTAAGTTGTTTTGCTGTTAACATTTTTGTATAAATTACAGAAAAATATAAGTCTATGGATGTCTCTGATATTGTGGAAGATGATGAAGAGGCATTTTTGAAAGGATCTTTAGACGGTTATCCTCATTTGAGATATAAGCATGTTTTTGAAGATGAAAATTTGACATCAAATCAAGATAAAGCCGAGCTTCCACAATCTGGGGTTGTTGATGAGGATATAATGGCAATTTCAGAAGATGATGATCAGACTGACAATGTCATACCGTTTAACGGAAGCACCACACTAGATTTGCCTCTTGACCAACAAGACTGGGAAAATTGGATTATTTTTGATAATTCTCCAGCTGTCACTGAAACTAGTGGAGGTGAAATATCAGGGCCTGAGCTTGACTCGTTAAACGGACGATCCAGGACACAAACGGTGTCAGAATCGGATGACGAAACAGTATATCATCCCCAAATTTTTGGTCCTGCTTTTATTGAACCCTTGGGCTCAAGAAAATCTCCAAAGTCATACATTTCATCAGAAGATACAGTTTATCATCCCCAACTTATGAGGTTAGAGTCCCGTTTGGAAACTGATGAAAAAAACCGTAAAGTTGAAAGTGATACAATTAAACGGTTTGACAAACTTACTTTACAAAACAAAGATTTGTTAGACGGTTCTTGGATGGAAAGAATCGTGTGGGACCCACAACAATCTGTTTCCAAACCGAAGCTACTTCTTGATCTCCAAGATGAACAGATGCTTTTTGAAGTTTTGGATAATAAAGATGGCGAGCATCTTCAGCTTCACGCTGGAGCCATGATCACAACTCGGTCTGCTGAGTCAGCTGGTGGCGGTGATTCATTGGAGCTACATGGTGGTCATGGTGGTCAATCTGGCGGGAGGTTTAATATTTCGAATGATAAGTTTTATTCCAGTAGGAAATCCTCCCAACAGCAGCTGAAATCACATTCTAAGAAACGTACAGCACATGGTGTTAAAGTCTTGCATTCAATACCTGCACTGAAGTTACAGACAATGAAAGCCAAACTTAGCAAGTAAGACTGAATCTTTAATATTATATCGTGTGTTTCTTTAATATCAAGATTTTGTCTACTAATGATATTCTTTATTGTATTTGCAGTAAAGATATAGCATTCTTTCATAGACCGAAAGCTTTGTGGTATCCACATGACAATGTTGTGGCACTTAAGGAACAAGGAAAGCTGCTAACAAAAGGATCAATGAAAATATTATTAAAAACCTTAGGTGGAAAAGGTAGCAAGCTCCATGTAGATGCTGAGGAGACAGTATTATCTGTCAAAGAGAAAGCTAATAAGAAGAAGTTTGGTTAGTCTTCTTTTTTAAAGAATATTTTGATAGATTTGTAAAGTTTACATCTTTTAATCTTATTTTTGGGCAGATTTTAAATCATCTGAGCCTGTGAAGATAATATACTCGGGAAAAGAGCTTGAAGATGAAAAATCTCTTGCAGAGCAAGATGTTAGACCGAATTCTCTATTGCATCTTGTACGTACACGAATACATTTGTTACCACGGGCTCAAAAGCTTCCTGGCGAGAACAAATCCTTGCGTCCACCTGGTGCTTTTAAGAAGAAATCAGATCTTTCAGCGAGAGATGGGCATGCATTTCTGATGGAGTAAGTGCTTTCGCTTATTTTAATATATGTACTTCAGTTCTGGTCATACATTTTGAAATGATTCCGGAGTTTTTGCAAGAGAAGTATCTATTGGAAACAAAGGAGAGGTTTGATCAATATCTAAAAAGTATTCAAAGATTTACATTTGATGAAAGTAACATGAATTTTTTTTCATGAGTATCATTTAACCATCATAAATATGTCTCTGGTGGTAAATTATGAACCAGGCAACCATCTATAAACCTCTTTTGAGTTTCATGCTCCTTATTGACGATACAAATAAGAAAAGAAGCTCAGATGTTGCTAGTATTTTTTAATTTCATAGTTGTCACTTTATTAAGGTGCTGATTTATGAGGAAATAATTTGTGATTTCAAAACGGAAAAAACATAAAGATAGTAAATTGGTGGCAATAACTAATGTTGCTACCAAACTCCCTGTTTTCAACTTCTCTGTACTTCTGTAGCGGGACAATGTAATTATGAGAGGATGTGTATTACCTTTGTTTTTCCCACATCTGAGATTTCATATAAATAAATCTTTACGAACTTGCACTTTTGACTGCATTCTGTTCTGCCAATGAAATATTTTAGCTTTTATGCCCCATAGCAATTTGTAAGCTATTCAGACAATTTGTATCATGTTTATAGTGATGAAATCAGCAGAATACTCAAGTTTAGAGATATTTAGAAATTATGCATTGTTTTGAGATTTTGATATTCAAAGAAATAACTATCAGTTTTCTCGTTAGTTTGGTTCAATAGCTTTAAGGAGACTTTGTATTCTTAAAGTATTTAGGGCATCTTCGTCGTGGATCTTTTTTCCGTAGTGTTTTTAGATGACTTTTGTAAGAGCATTAAGACATGCAAATAGGTGCATAAGATTTGTGTACTTCATAAACAACTTATTTGAAGTGTTGTAAACTAATAAACTCTTAGTTTTCCTTTACTAAGCTTTATGTTAGTAATTGTTAGTTTGATTATGATCCCTAGCCCTATTAGATCTATATGTATTATACATCTGTGTGTGTGTGTGAAGAGAGAGGGAGGGAGGGAGAGAGGCGTTCACTTAAGAACCAATATAAATTGAGAACCGCTTTAACCCTTGTAGTCTTGTACTATGTTATTGTATAAATTGACTAGAATGCATGTAGATTGCTATTATTACAAATATGGTATTTATTTTTTCTATTTTTAACTTTAGAGTCAAGCAGTACACATGCTTATGCGGTTCTGAACATAACGTTGGTTCTGAAAAAGAACGTATGCCTATCTATATGTATATATGTGTGTGTGTGTAAGTTGAATCAAGTTAGAAGGAAAATATGGGAGTGAAGAGTGAGAAGCAATTTCGGAAACAGTAATCAAGCGGGCAGATTTTACAGTGTAAAATACCATTCACGCCCCTTGTTTTCTGTGGCCAGAATTGCTTCTCACCCTTCTCACATGAAAATCTTTCTTAGTGGATCCTAATCCTATATATGTATATGCGTGTGTACAGTTATAATTTGGTTTTTAGCATCTAAATCTGGACTGCTTCTCTTTATGCATTTGAGAGGATTAATTTCTCTATTTGTTATGTCATCATTGAAGAGGCTATATTTGTGAAGGATTTATTATCTTAGTTTCATGCATCTCAATTGCATTGATTATTAGCACATATATATTTCAGGTATTGTGAGGAAAGGCCTTTACTCCTTGGAAATAGTGGAATGGGTGCTCGTTTGTGCACTTACTACCAAAAATCAAGCCCCGGTGATCAAACCGCTACTCAATTGCGTAGTGGGCCTCACAATTTGGGGAACATTCTCACACTTGATCCAGCTGATAAATCACCCTTTTTAGGAGACATAAAAGCCGGTTCAGCCCAATCTTGTCTTGAAACAAATATGTATAGAGCTCCAATATATCAACATAAAGTCTCATCAACTGACTACTTACTGATTCGCTCTGCAAAGGGAAAGCTTTCTTTAAGACGCATTGACCGCCTTTATGTTGTTGGTCAACAGGTTTTTTTTTTCTAAACTATTCCTCTTTTGTTATTATTATTATTATTTTGTACATGGAGGGCAAAGCTGAATTTGTTCTGGTCAAACTTTGTATAGGAGCCTCACATAGAGGTAATGTCTCCTGTATCAAAAGCAGTTCAGATGTATAATATGAATAGACTTTTGGTGTATATGTATCGCGAGTTTCGTGCTTGTCAAAAGCGTGGTGAGGTGCCTGCCATCCCTGCTAGTGAGCTGACTGCACTGTTTGCAAATGTGGCTGAACTTTCTCTAAGAAAAAGGTTAAAAATGTTTTGTGATTATCAGGTGAGCTGTGATACATAATAACCTATCTAACTAATCAATGTTCACAGTTTATTTCAATCGCTAATATGTTTATGTTAAACCATCCACCAGAGAGGCTCGTGGGTTATGAAGCAAAATTTCCGAATTCCATTGGAAGAGGAGCTTAGAAGGATGGTTACACCCGAGCATGTATATTTGACTTTCGTATTATATAACTTATGTCGTTTAACTTTTGTATATATTCCTTCTATTTACCTTTTCTTTGTTAGGTGTGCGCGTTTGAGAGCATGCTAGCTGGCATGTATCGGTTGAAACGTTTGGGCATCAGCATGACTCATCCAGCTGGACTATCTCCTGCAATGAATCAGCTGCCTGATGAGGCAATTGCTTTAGCTGCTGCATCCCATATTGAGAGAGAATTACAAATAACTCCCTGGAATTTAAGCAGCAACTTTGTTGCGTGCACGAATCAGGTATGTTTCGGTTTTTCTGATTAAATCATGTGTAGTGAACTATCAATGTGTATTTGGTTAAGTCTGGATTTTTATAATTTTTTCAGGACAAAGGAAATATAGAGCGGTTGGAAATTACAGGTGTGGGTGATCCATCTGGTAGAGGTTTGGGATTTAGTTTTGTCCGCACGACTCCCAAGGCACCGGTTTCAAATGGATTAGCAAAGAAAAAAGCACCTATAAATCGAGTCGGTATTACTGTAACAGGAACAGATGCAGATCTTAGAAGATTAAGCATGAAAGCTGCACGCGAGGTTTTCCGCTTATTAGTCATTTCTTTAGCGATCATGCGTAGGCTTGTAAACAAATCTGATGGACACTAACGGGGCGTGTTCGTTCATTCAACTTTAACTGAACTAACAATTAAATACGGACATTTGAACAGACGGTCGTATTCGTTGGTTAAGAAATGAAACATGTTCATGTCCGTTTGTTTATGCTAATGAACAAATACAACTTTCCAAACACCAACTAAACATAAATGTGAATATTAATCTCTTTGGCTTAAAAATTAATAAAACTACACTAAATTGTAATGAGTGATAGTTTAAGTTGATAAAACTAGACTAAATTGTAATGGGGCTAAAAAATTAAATGACTATAAAGGAACGCAAATGAACAAATGAAAACAAAAGTTCGCGTACATAAATTAACGAACAGACGTGTGTTCATGTTCGTTCGTTCGTTTATTACGAACATAAGGGAACTTCCGCTGAACGGTTGACTAAGGGTTAACTGAGCATTTGGCTCATTTATAGGCCTAATTATGTGATATGGAATAATCAAAATCAAATAATTAGTTGTAACAAAACAAGTTGTAGAATATAGTGTGGTACACTGATTGATTAATTGTAATAATCAAATAACCGGAATCAGTTCCACTGTAGTCCAATACTAGAAACTGATGACGCAATAATGATGAAAATTTTAACCCTAATACACCATGCAACAGGTTCTCATTAAATTCAATGTTTCCGAACAACAAATAGCGAAACTGACAAGATGGCATCGGATTGCAATGATCCGAAAGCTTTCTAGTGAACAAGCTGCCTCTGGAGTCAAAGTTGACCCGTCAACCATTAGCAAATATGCACGTGGTCAACGAATGTCATTTTTGCAACTTCAACAACAAGCACGAGAAAAGTGTCAAGAAATTTGGGACCGACAAGTGCAAAATCTTTCTGCCAATGATGGTGAAGAAATTGAAAGTGATAATGAGGCGAATAGTGATTTGGATTCGTTTGCAGGGGATCTTGAGAATCTGCTAGATGCAGAAGAATGCGATGATGGTGAAGAGGGAAATCATGAGTCAAATCATGATAGTGTTAAAGGTCTTAAAATGAGACGGTTGCCTTCGCAAAGTCAGGCTGAAGTGGAAAATGAAGATGAAGCTGCTGAAGCTGCAGAGTTATGCAGAATACTCATGGATGGTATGAAATTCATACACACAGACACACACACATACACATCTTACTTACAAATTGAATAATGTTGGATGACAATATATGATGAATTTTATTTAAATTGTGAACTGTAAAGTGCAAGGTCTTTCTTTAAAAGTCAATACTGACAAAGTGGTTGATATTGAATTATTCAGGAGATGATGATGCTGAACGGAAGAAGAAAAAGGTCAAACCAGGAGATATGGGATTGACTCCTATGCAGCAATTTAATAGTAATTCCAAAAACAAATTGAAAGCAATGAACACACCTGTGAAGTCTTCTATGTCTGGATCATTTTCTATAACCGAGAATGCAGTTAGACCATTTAAAGATGTATGTATTTCTATTTGATTTACATTATACATTTAAGTTTGCACATGTATGATTTCTCATACAATGTGGTTGCAGGATGATCTATTTCCTTACAGAAAAAGCTCGTCTTCTGGAAAGATGAAACCGAAAAAGAAGGATGATCTTGAACAAGTTAGCTTATTGAATAAAAAGCTTAAAATTTTGAATGATGGATCGAATCTTATAAAGGTTAGTAAAATGTTCTCTTTATTCTCACAAAAAAAAAAAAAAAAAAAAACAAAGCTGCAATTTTCAATAATTTTTCTTTAATTTTGTGTGATTGCAGGTAAATACTAAGAAAAATGCAAGAGAGAGTTTTACTTGTGGAGCTTGTGGTCAGGTATGTTTTATACTAGCCATTACATTTTATAACATTGACTTAATATCAGGTCAACCATTAATAATATCCTTCCTAATGCTTTTACCTGTTTGATATGTCAGTATGGTCACATGAAGACAAATAAGCACTGCCCCAAATACCGAGAGAATTCCACCATCCAAATCGAAAGTAAAGATCCTGAAAAATCGTCTACCAAATCCATCAATTTTGATCTTGGTACAAAACCCCAACAAAAAACTACTGTAAAAAAGTTAATACAAAAAGGCGGGACAAAACTTGCGGTTATAGAGGCACCACCTGAGGAAGAAAAAGAAAAAATCTCTTTAAAAGCCAAAGTTCTAAAAGTCAAATGTGGGCCTGCCAACGACAAGGTTCCAGAAAGATTCCCCGAAAAAGCCACACCGAGTACCTCACAAGTTTCCGATCGACCCGGAACGTCAGACACTGAAACCGTTAATAATAAATCTTCGGTTAAAGTTAACAAAATTATATTCTCCAATAAATTGAAGAACGAAGATGTCCAAGTTGAATCCCGTAAACCGTCATCTCTTGTGATCCGACCTCCTGTCGAGACTGCCCGTAACCCTCCAAGAAACCTACCCGGAAACCCACCAAGAAAAACGATAGTAATCAGACGTCCGAAAGAAGTCATTGACCTTGACCAAGTTAGTCAAGAAGTCAGCCCAGGATTCGAGCCAAGAAAGACGAAACGAATAACTGAACTGTCAGGTTTTCAAAAACCCAGTAGACCGAAAGACAATCATCAGTTTTGGGAAGAAGAACAATACACAATGAGAATGGAGAGAGAAAGGGCCCGGGTGATGTATGAAGAACAAGCAAGAAAATTTGAAGAGCAAGAAAAGGTGGCGGAGATAAGACGGTTTGAAGAAGATATAAAACGTGAACGAGAAGAAGAAAGACGTCTGCGTGAAAAAAAGAAGAAAAACAAAAATATTTTTTTCGACACCCGAAACGACTATTTTGATGAGACCCATTTGAGAAGAGACGAGAGACGGGACTTGGAACGAGATCGTGCTGCAAAGCGAAAGCCCGTTATAGAATTAGGTGGCAGGTTTAGTGCTGATTACCCCTCGACTGTAAAACGCCGCCGAGGTGGAGAGGTAATTAATCCAACACTTTCAACTCTTTGATTTTGTAATTTTTTAGGTAAAAAGTGGGTCTGGTTGGTGACATGCCAAAACAAACAGTTAGAATTAATTTGTTAACAATAATTCAATTTGTACATGTCAAAACGGGTCGGTCTGGCTTCAATTGTCCATAATTTTTATAAATATATAGAAGCTTTGTGCATTTAATAATTTACTTTGCTGGACTCTACTCGTTTGACTTGTTTTTTGCTGAAATTATTTCGTATCGTTTTTGATACACAGGCTTTTTTTTGCTGACATGTTGGTTTCGTACATTTTTTAAAAAAGTTTATACTTTTTTAACGTGTCAAGTAGAAATTGCCTTTGTGTATATCAATATAAATCTCCCTTATGGTTGAAGTACGTATGTATTAATATTAGAGACTGGTCAACGATCAGCCCGTTTCTCCTTCAATCTTTAGATAAGAAAAAGTTACCACCCTTATTGTGAAGTTTTTTAGCTTTATAAGAGTTTTAATATCCAAAAAGTTATCTTTTTTAATCAGAAAACTGTAAATTCAACCAATAAATTGTCTGGAAAGACAATTATTCTTGGTATCCATTGCTCTGTTATATAAAAAAATAATTTGATTTGACACGCTCCTATGCAAACGTTTAGTGTGTTTATCTATGTAATGTTAGTTACTTGGCTAATCGTTAGTTTGTGCAGCATCATCTTGTTCGTTTGTTATTTAACTTCGTATATACGGAAGGTTATGAGTTGTCTCTTTTTAACTATTAAGTCAGACTACCAACAGTTAGTTTAATACCTGTTTCAACCATTTTAAAATATGCCTACTTTTGCCCTTAAATAATCTGATTATGAAAAAATTTATGGGTCAAATGTTAATATTAAACTTATGTTATTTTAGTAATAGTATGAATTTTCAAAATTAAATGATCCTAAAGATTCTGTAGTTTTATGCATTACTCGGGGCAAGTTTAAACCCGTTAGATCCATTTTCTTGTTTTTAGTTCTAATAATAATAATGGTGAAGAAGAAAAATTGATTGCTATAACTTTATATTTATACAGGTCGGTTTGGCTAATGTCTTGGAGAAAATTATCGACACTCTGAAGGCAAATGAAGTGTCGTTTCTTTTCTTAAAACCCGTGACTAGAAAAGAAGCTCCGGATTACCTAAGAATCATCGACCGACCAATGGACCTGGCGACAATGCGTGAGAAAGTCAGAAAGCTGGAATATAAAAGCCGCGATGCGTTTAGACACGACATGTGGCAAATCACATACAACGCTCATAAATACAACGATGGAAGGAATCCGGGGATCCCGCCATTGGCGGACCAGCTTTTGGAGCTTTGCGATTTCTTGTTATCGGAATATGATGAGATCTTGACTGAAGCTGAGGCGGATATAGAGGAGTGAATGTGATGTGATATGTTTGTAGAAGTGTAAATGGTACCCTGTAGTTTAGTCGGAAGGGTAAAAGAGTAATTTCACACTTGTGGGGTGATGGGTATGGTTTTATTTAGAGACTATATATATGTAGAGTATAGTTTGCATGTTTTGTAAACCATTTAGTTTTTGTACTTTTTTAATGATGGTGGCAAAATGAGGGATGAGAAATTTAAATTATTAACATATCTACCCCATGCTTGATAACTTTATGGTGCTCCATCAGATCTCTAACCGAGAACCCGAATATAGGAGTAACTTTACACCGACGACTAATATGATCCCACAACACCGCTGCAACCATACAACCGGTAGTAATATGGTCTACTGATTCAATGCCAGCGTCACATATAATACACTTGTTACTCGTAATGAATTATATCCATTTCTGCTCTCCAACTATGAATATTACTCTTCATCGGGACCCACTTTCTCCATGTCATAGCATAATTATTACTAAAGGGTAAAAAAAAAACTAACCGAATATTTTTTTTATTCTTAGAAGTTAAACTGTCTAGATAATAGTTTTTTGTAATATATATATATAATTTTTTACAAAATCATATAGGTTAAGTTGAAATTATATAGTGTGACTAATGATATTATGCCAAGTTCGTTATTTTTGGATAAAAGTTAAAATGTCGAGTTTATTACAAGTGGTAAAAAAATATTATCTAAACTTTTTACTATTTTAAAGATTAAATGCCTAGATAGACATAGCTTTTCCGTAATACTACTATTTTCAAAATCCGTTATTTTTAGTAAATTATACATTCTAGTTCGTGTTCGTTCGTTTTAACTTGAAACTACCCATTTAAGTTACACGGCCAGATATCCATTCGAGTAAAAAAAATTTAAACACAAGCTAGGTTATTATCAAATTCTTATTGTTTATATTTTCCTATTTTCATGCATTGTTTTCTTATAAACAGTAATATTTGTTTTCGTATAAAAACTTTACCCACTCAACAGGTCTCTATCAGATGCCGTCACATCAATTTCTATCTTTACTTTTGCTTTTTTCTAATTCTAATTCACATTCACTTTATTTTTAAGTAACTAAAATTTTAAATTGTCAAATTCAATCAATATCACAAACAACTTGATTATGAACAAAACCAACACCAATTAGCCAAAACTCCAAACATCAACATCCCACAAATAAATAATATCAGCAAAATACGCAAAAAAAACCAATTACACCAATGCAATACTGCTCTCACCACCCGGAGGCTTGCGCGCGCTTAAGTAGTCTCGGGTCTCCGCTTTCCCATCAGCAAAAATATCACTCCCACTCATTTCCCGAAGCTTCGCTGAACTCAACGGCTTTTCCACGCCAACCGAACCCTCATCTCCTTTGAAAATATTATTCCCCGACAGCTCGGTTAGCTTTTGGTTTGGGATCTTTTTCGCTGTCTTGATCACCGAGTCTCCCTAACCAACACAACCGGTTGTAATATTTAAAAATGTATACAATAATATTTGGATGTTGTTTGAAACTTCTAATAATAATAATAATAATAATAATAATAATAATAATAATAATAATAATAAATAGACTTGGCATGATTATATATGTGTGTGCATATATAAGAGTGTGTTCGATTCAGAAACGAGAAATATGTTGAGAACCACGAGAACTGCATAAATCCACTTGTATCTCTTGCTTTAAGTGTTACATAAAAAACGGTTGAATAAACGCCTGCCCACTATCTCATTAAATCATTAATAATGTGCAATGTACAAGTGATTTATGCGGTTCCTGTAGATTCCAAAACAAATCTATGCATATACATACACATTGTATATCAATCATTTTCTTTTATTTTAAAAACGTTTACGATTAAAAAATCAAAATGGTTCACTTGTTAAGTTTTTGCGCAATATTTAGTGTTCTCCGTTCCATTGTATATATGCGTATTATATATACAAACACACACACAGAAACGTATAGACACACGCATGTATAAGTAACATAAGAAACTATGGTGGATATACGTACATTATTGGGAGCGGTTTCACCAATGGTAATAGACTCCCTCAAAGCCGGTGCATGGGCAGCCAATGGGTGGGGTTGAATTTCAGGTGGCGGTGCAAAGATGTTATGTCCGCTAAGTTCCTTATTCTTCGCATCCGAAATTTGTTTCTTCAACCGCGCTTCAGATTCACTGTCCAACGTGCCACTTAACTCCCGTTGCTTGGCTTCAGAGATTGACTTTTTAGGAGACACGGTTTCTTCATCGCCAAATGATATGTGACTGATTCCAGCAACCGCTTGCTGGTTATTAACAAAACAAAATTAATACTTTATATTTTTTTCAACATTTAAAGATAATAAGTTAATAGCTTGTAAATGGTCAAATGGTCAACCTGATACATTCGAATGCTGGTTGGGTTTGATGGGATGCCATTTGCAGCATCGGTGTCTTCTGCACCGTTTTCTCCGGCTGCGAATATACCACTTCCGGTTATCTCCTTTAACTTGAACCCTGAAACAGGTTTCCTGAAACAATATGCACAAAGTTTTATTTAAAATATATATATTTTTCACAGGCGAAATGGTTTACAAATCAAGTTCAAGTCTTCTGAGGCAGCCCGTAGTGGGCGAGCAAAGTGATAGTTTTGGGGCGATAACCATTTTCAACCCCCCTCCCCCGGGGCGATAAGAGGGGGGGGGGGATGAGTTTTCCTCGCCTGTGTTGTGTGTATTATTGTTATTATTATTATTATTATTATTATTATATGTGTGTGTGTGTGATATATATATGTATGAGGCTACAACACCATTACACCCCAAAAATAAAAACCTACCCTTTGCTGACTGGGCGCCACATGGCGCAAATCGCCTCATTTCGATCCCCTTTTCTAAAAGTCGAGCTTGGCCCGTGAATTGTTTTCAAGCTCGAGCTCAGCTCACTTATTATTTAGTAATAATTAACTTATATAAGTTTTTAATACTTTTTATATATTTTAAGAAAAACTTTAAACGAGCCAAAGCTTGGCTCGAGAACAGCTGTGCAATGTGAAATTAATTAATACATAGAAGTCCATAAAAGGTAAACTTTAGAACAACACAAGACTCAAGTTCAGGCTCGATAACTAAACAAGCAAAATCCTTTTTTTTAAATTTAACTGTCAATGGATTTCCTTTAATTTTTATGTACCGATAATCATGTACTTGACTATTAAATCTAGAACTGATTGTTTTATCAACTTCACTCTGATATCAAAATGCAAATTTTATCGACTTGACAAATATTTAAAAAATACACTTCAAAAAATAGAAGCTTTTTTTTAACCGAATACCGCTACCTAACATAACTGGTACCATTACTCGGTTTTCATGTTATTGGTATCGATACCATTCGGTTTCATTATATTTAATGGTATCGATACCAATCAGCGCCTTACCAAACCGACCCAACACAATCGGTACCAGTACTCTTTTGTTATTTTAAATAATAATAATAATAATAATAATAAACAAGAAGATATTATTATTATTATTATTGTTAATAAACAGCATATTAAATTTCACACATTTTCGGTGCCGATCTCATCCTACTACTCCAAATAATAATAATAATAATAATAATAATAATAATAATAATAATAATAATACCGATTCAAAAAAATCAGTTGAATTTCTCACATTTTCGGTACCGATCTCATCCAAATCACTAATTGTAATTCTGCCACTAAATCTGGTAATAATATATTATCATTATAATAATAACATCAATTAATAAACAGCATATTAAATAAACCAACTAATAGATCTAAAACATACAAACAACGAAAGCTACCTCTTATTCAAGCTCTCAACTTCTTCATCAGTAACCTGACCTCCAAACACCACCTTACTTATCCCATCCGACGGCTACAATTCATTTCATCAAACATCATTTATTATTTAACTAACAAAATGTAATAAACTATAACATGTAATTATTAATATTATTACCATATGAGAACGGTTGGATGATCGCTTAACGGAGGAGAGTGAATGAGTTTCCGACCAAGTTAACAGATCGGCGGTTGAAGCGTTGGGTTTTCTCACCGGAGTATTATTATTATTCGCCATTGTTGTTGTTGTCGTCGATGATCTGAGTGTTTCAAATTCTAAACGACGGCGTTTTAAGTGTTTGTTTGTTTCAAGTGTTATTGATGGATGGACTAATTTTTTTGAAAATGTGGATTCTAACCATTTAACATCCTTCACCTTTCCTACTATTTATATTATTGTATAGTTATGTATTTGGTCCCCTAACTATACTTAAAAGTTATAATAACTATTCCAAAAATCTTGACAATTAAGAAAGTCTGCTAGGTGCATAAACCAGTTTAAAACTAGAAACCAGTTCGGTTTGGATAAAAAAAATTCAAAAGCGGTTTATGACCGGTTTTAATTCTGGTTGAAACCAGTTGCACGGTCGGTTTCGGTTCGAGTTTTGACTGGTTTTTGCCTAGTTTTGGATTGGTTACCTGGTTTATACATAATCAGTTTCAAACCGATTTGATTTTGGTTTGGTTAACCTGGTTTATTTTCCCACATCTACTCACAAGCTACAACCAAGCTCAAGCTAAGCTTTGGCTCATTTATATAAATGTACACTAGATCGATCAATTGATCCAACCTTAATTGAGCTCCCTCGTAAGTCAAGACAAGCCGAGCTTGAACCTAGTCAAGCTTAGGCTCGGCTCGACTCGTGTACACCGTGCGCACTTAGTTACACGATGACTATCGCATGCAATATAAAATATTTACTACTCGTATTAGCTAAAAGTTATAACAATATGATAATTAACTATTTGTGTATTTAACACGCTTTGATTTAATATTAGCTTAAGCATTTTTTTTTCTCTACACGATGTTTTATTTCGAACAAGTGATACAGTCTCTTTTTGACATTAATTACTAGAAAAAAAATACTTCTTACATTTAAATAATCAACGTAAGAGTTAAGACCAATATCTTACTAGTTATTAACTCGAAAACAATTAGATAACAAGAATAAAAATCAATTCACCAACCCAACTTTGTTGTATTAAGCCATATATATGTCAAATATCAAATCAGGTTTCTCTCACATATGGTTACTATTCATCAATATACTTTAGTCTAAGCTTATATCACAAAATGTTATATATATTAACAATTTTACACGTATCATTACACTTGTTTTCGCTTCTCCACATTCATCTTTATGACTTTATCCACATGCCATCGTGCAATTCACCATAACCATGGCGGCCTTGCTCCACAATCATCATCGGTTGAACCACCGGGATCTTTATTGAAGAATCTCATCTCCCGTCCAATTCGACCCAGAACTTTTTTTAGACAATCGAAAACTTCTATAAAATTATCTAAATGATTTACAATGAAGTGGCAAGTAAGCCGGTAACAAGCTGCGTCGCAACCCCATATTGGATAGCAAACTTAATCATACTAAAAACAAAGTTTCGGTTCTTATGGGCCGATAAATTACTATGCACGACTTTCTGAACTCTGTTCAAAGGGCCCATGATATCTGGAGCTAAGAAACCAAAAGTGTCAAAGGCAAATAGGATAAACACATGTTAATTATCCAAACAAGCTCTCTCGTGTTTAGCAACCTTTATCTTATGTTCTTGTTTTTAAAAACTTTGATAAAATGTGTAAGAATTGAAACTCTTGTGATCACAGTTGATAAATGTATATTATATGAGGGCAAACATGTAATATAGGAAAACATGTATTCATGATCACTCAAGGTATACAGTTAGCTGGCAGTGGGAGTGGAGTACTAAATTTTGAAAATATGTTCCGCCTGTTTGGGGCTTTGCTTTTTGGAGAACATGTGCTTCTTGATGTGGTGGCACGTGCCACTGCCAGATTTGTGTCTCCTTACTTTATTGTGTGTTTCTTAAATTGCCCTTCTTCTATTTGCATTCTTTTAAATTAGCCCTGAATCGGTTAAAGGTATAATATGTTTGGTTCACTTAAACGACTTAATTTAATGCTGTATGAAGCTTTATAATGGGCAAGTTTCAGAAACATGTCGAATGATTTAGAGGCTACATTTGAATCGATTATACATTTTTATGACTCAATACAGATTACCAAACAACCCCTAAACTTGAGTACCCCGAATTGGTTATTCTTAATGTAGAAGTGATATGCGTTAAAAATATAACGAACTTTAGGTAAAAACTTCTAGTTAATGTTGATTGGATGTAGTGGATAAAGAAACACTTGCAATAATATCTTGTTTATAGAATCAACATGTGTTTATCCTTTTGTCTTTGACACATTTGGTTTGTTAGCCCCAAAGGCCGTTGACTTTTTGAACATGGTTCAAAGGGTCGTGCATAGTAATTTATCGGCCTCTACAAACCAAAACTTTGTTTTTAGTATGATTGAGTTTGCTAACTAAAAAGGGGGTTGCGTTGCAGCTTGTTGCTCGTTTATCTACGACCTCATTATAATCGTCTGGATGATTTTAATGTATATGGTATAGCTAGAATTTTTATATTTTTTCTCTTCAGTTCTCTACACCAAATTGATTTTTTATTAAGTGTATGAATGAAATAAATGAATAACTGATACCATGTATATAAATATCTGTATGAAATATGAATAAATTATAACACGCATATAAATATTTGTGACACAATGCCTTTAATATTGTAATAGAGAACAAGGACTGAAAGTGTAATATTGGTATTTTAAGGTCATTTTGTAATAGTTAGGCCTTTAGTTTTAGCTTGTATTAATAACCAATTGACATCATGCAACAACTAACTATGAGTTTCACTTATGATACACCAAATTTAGCTCGATTATAGATATAGTGAACAAATTTGTCATTTGTGAGATTTTTCTCAGTATTTATTCTTTTTAAATTCATAACTAACAGTGGTATAGGAACCAACTCGTACGTTTTGTTTGGATGAGCCAGTCTTAACCAATAAGGAGGGTCACTTGTAATGAAATAAAACCATTGCAATATATGTGACCTATCCCACATCAATCGTATGGGGTTTACAAACCAAATGAACTCCTCACATACCTGTCACAAAACTATTTTTATAAATTAAGTTCTCCTGTTATACATGTTTAGTATTGTATTGTAGTCCCCACTTCCACCGCCCGATTAACGACTAGCGATTTTTACAACATTGGGTGCCACAAACATTAAAACACTTAAACCGCAACAACCAGCCTAATTATAGTTTTATTGAGTTTAGATGAACTAATCAATACAAAATTTTGAATTTATAAATAAATCCCATGGGTATAATTGTATGGCTTTATGTAAATCATACATATATGTGTGGTTTTTGCAATATAAATATCAGAAATTAAGAAATAATTATAACGTTGCTATTTTTGTAAATAACTTGTTGCCAAATAAAGCCGAAATTTCCGTCTAGTACCTTTCATGAAATAGTAACAATTTTAGCAACTAATGTGTCGTTATTTTAGAATATAATAATCTGAAGAAAATTCAGTTTAATAATTTTATTCAACTTTTCTAGTAATGAATTTAGCAACTATAATCAATTTATAAATTTCATATTAAAATTATAGATGAAATGTATATGTAAAAGATCTTTATAAATGCAACAAATCTTCCAACATGATTCTAAGACTTATATATGATTGCGAAAGTTTGGTACCACATATAAGCAAAATTTATATCGTTTTATGTGTCACACTTACATACCGATTACAAGTTACTGTAATCGTTTTAGGGTCATCTCGTTACCATCCTAGCATACTAAAAGCTACCAAGTACAAACTTAACAAATCTTGAAATTTTAATCTATAAAATAAAATAAAATAAAATAAAAAACTTTGATTTGTTTGAACAAGTTGACTCAATGAACACAAATGTTTTTCTCTAAACCATAAATTACTTTAGCAACCCTGGTGATAAACTAGTAAAGCTCGACAAGCCACGAGTTGGCTAAATTAGCTTTTCACGAGCCAAGCTTAAGCTTAGCAAGTTATAATTTCAACTCCTCAAAGTAAATGAGCCGAAAGTTTTGAAGTCTTAAATCTCATATCTGATCGCGAAAGTTTGATGCCCTTCACGCCATCTACATATATACGCAAGAGATTCTATTACCTTACGACATGTCTTTTCGCAAGCGATTAATTTAGTAAAGTGAAGACGAGTTACTTATTGTCATGACAAAATTGAAAACATGTCATGTCTCATTTGGATATGTTTGGCTCTCTTTTTGCTTGAACAATTAGAGCTTGATCAGTGGTCACCATACGTGTACCTTTGTACATGAAGTTATGAACAAATGAGTCAAGTGGATACCATACATGCCACATGTGTGTATGAATCTAGTGTGTGTGTATGAAGGTAAGTGCAAACTTTTTGGGGACTCAAAGCGGACTCTATTTTGGAATATACTTGTAGCTATTTTTCTTAAGTTCCTAATAATAAGTTAC